>NC_060886.1:8253513-8381013 GCF_014805685.1 Silurus meridionalis
TTGTCCATGCAGATGAGGGTATTAGGGCTGAACATCATTATTAGTCAGCTATTTGCATAGCTATCTTTTATGTCTTTCCCTTTTCATGCCTGTCCTATTTTATTTTTTTCTGCTTCTCCCAAGGAGTGCAGTCGTTCTCGGACAAACGATGTCTTTGTCTTCTGGAGCAAGAGGTGAAATGGCATTAAGGAAGGAGGTTAAATGCAGCGATTACCCCCATAAATAATTCACACTGGATTATCAAAATGCATTTCAGTTCAGCGCCGACGTGGAGAATAAATAAAGGTCAGGTAATCACATATTAGAGTGCAATCGCACAGATCCAGCGTGGTGTCTGGAGAGCGGCGGAGAGCAGCTGCAGGAACCTCCCCACCCCTCTCTCCCACTCACCACCAATCACACACACACACACCATTCCTCACGCTCCCAGTCACTCATTATAATCCTGTCACCTCATCATCTCTCATCAGGCGCCGAACCACTGCAAACACTGTGTGTGGAAATCAGGCGGGCCACTTTATTATCTGTGCAATATTACTGCCACAGCTCATGCGTGCATACACACACACACACACACACACACACACACACACATACATACACACACCTAGAGCGTGAGCTATCACACACATGAGCATGCACGCATAAATTTCATCAATCTTGTCTCCGTCACATGCCAATCATGTGAGATATTCCCTGATGCTCATTTGAATGGATTTCGAACAAATTAACTAACAAGAAAGCAGATCAGGAATCTTAATGGTATCCAAGGTGCCGAGCTTCCAAAACCAGACATGGTGTCAGGATGGGAGGTTGTGGAGGTTTGGGGGGGGTGAATAACTAAATGAACAAACGCTATGCTAAAGAGAAGCTGACTGCTGATCGACAAGGCATGTACCGAGTGATCAGTGCGCATGGCAGCCCTTCCCAGAGAGACAGTTGTGATTTTTCTATATCTTCTTTCTCACTCCTTTTTCCTGGGAATCTGTTTATCCAGACAGGATGGCTTTGAACCCTGGAGTCTTTGTAGTTCTGAGGCTTGCGGTGCACTGTGGCACCTGCTAATGTCAATGCTAATGACACAAACCCTGTTCCCCTCCCTGTTGACATACTTAAAAAAAAAAAAAAGCACAAGGTTTTTATTTTTCAGAGTAAGATTATTTATGAATGCATTCGGAGCATCGAGAGGGAAAACAAAGTGGAAAGGGTAAAGGGGGAGAAAAGTACCGGAAGAGCTGCAAAAATGTACGGCTGGTACGAGGAGTTATTTCTCATGGCACCAAAAAATTAGCATAGGCGCAGGGAGATGGTGGCACCCCAGGAGGCAAGCGGAACACCACCTTTTCCTGAACAGGGCTACAAGGAGAATAACAGTGAAATGAAGAAATAAGCCTGGATTTCGCTTCTTTCCTGGCTGCGGCTCAGGAAACCCGGTGCGATGTAGCCCTGCTGGGCCAATGGCTCAGTGGCCAACAGCGATGCTAAGCACTTTTGCATCACCGCAAGAAATGAAGGCATTCCGGCGTCAAGCGAAAAAAAAATGCCAAGCAGGTCAGGCAATATCTTGGTGTATAAAAAGAAAGGCTCCACGCCTTGACGTTTTCCATTTGAAGTTCTCCCTACCTAAAAAAAAGGTGACTGAGAGATTCATAAGCCTTGCAGCTTTTTCTTTCAAAAAACACCACAATCCCTGACGCTCTTTCGCGCTCGCCTGTTCGCATTTCCGCTGCTCCGATTTAGCAGCTGACGCTAACTGGCTCTTATTTAGCAATTAGTGCCGGCTTCCACAATGAGACTAACCGCAGGTCTCTCGCCCTAAAAATATAAACACATCAAAAGCGATTCAATTAACTTGCCCACAAAACACAAATGGGAGATCATCACATTACACAAATTAGAATGCTATGAAGGAGCATAACAACATGCTGGAACATGTTAATTAGAAACTTTCAGGCATTACAGATCTGCAGGGAGATGGGATTGACCCGAAATAAACAGTCGGCAGAGCATTACACACTGTGATTAGATAGCAGCTCTTATGTGAACAGCAATAACTCTGCTCTGAGATTACAACACATTTTCCCATTTATGAGCGAGAGGTAGATTATTAATGGCAGTTAGCAACGTGTAATGGCTTTTGGCTGAGATCTTCAAACAGGTTTGCCCAATACAAATGAGTGCTCTGTAAGCATGTCAAGCACTTCTAAAAAAGTTCTATGCTACTAATACAGCATAACAAAATCTAAAAAAAAGAGAGAGAACCTCTTACACTTGTTCATTTTCTTACTTTGACATGTCTGGTTGTAATAGAATCAAATGAGCTGCTCTGAAAAAAAAAATGGTTTCTATCAAGCAAGTAAATGAGTGCGTAGAAATATTCATTTTACATCCTTATGAATAATGCAGCAGCAATGTTCCTGAAAAATGGCACAAATGTGTAAGTGTCAAGGCAAATGAAATGAAAAGAAACTCTGATGAGCAAAGCCAGTGCTTTGTCTGCTTCATTTGTGCCAGTACGGATGAGCTGAACCGTGCCGAAGGGTCTTGGCTGGACGGTGCTGTTTATCGATGGGAACGATGTGTGGTCGATGCTGGGAGCAGTGATCCATCTGTGTTCAAAGTGCATCTTCACCGACTCGTATAACATGCAGATAGTAGGAGGCAGGTAAGGGGCAAGGAGGTGATTAAATTGTGTAACACAGCATCTCAGACGGACTGGTCATTTTTTCTTTACGGTGAATTCAACCGAAAGCTAGTGCTGCTATTACAGGAGCCATGCTACTGCTGAACTGATAGATAGACACGTGCTCAGAAGACAGACAGACAGATAGATAGATAGATAGATAGATAGATAGATAGATAGATAGATAGATAGATAGATAGATAGATAGATAGATAGATAGATAGATAGATAGATAGATAGATAGATAGATAGATAGACAGGCGGACGGACAATCGGACGGACAGACAGACAGACAGACAGACAGACAGACAGATAGATAGATAGATAGATAGATAGATAGATAGATAGATAGATAGATAGATAGATAGATAGATAGATAGATAGACAGGCGGACAGGCAGGCGGACGGACGGACGGACGGACGGACGGACAGACAGACAGACAGACAGATAGATAGAAAGTTTTTTTTACATTTCACTTATAGTCATACATAACTGCAATCAGTTTTCAACTCTCATTCTTTTGAGTCCTATCAAAACAATATCTGACATGAGACATCTCCCTTATGAGGTTTTCTATTACTGTATAAGTCGACACTCCAAAATATCTCCCAGCCCCACAGCGTGTTTGTGCATGGTGTATTCATATAGACGGGAACAGGATGCCCAAATTAGACTTGACTCGGCTGTGAGCTGACAGCGGTTTTGTCTGTGATCAGTGAGTGAGTTCAGATGCGCTAGAGAGAACTTACCTATGGGCTGACAGGGGGATGTTATTGAGGGACTGCTCCTTTGATCTGAGCTACTATCAAAAGCCTCTCCACCATTTCCTAGGGTCGATACCTGACAGCTCACAACACTACGTGCAGTTGCCATGGCTTCCCTGCTGACTGTCCACTGCCTGAGCTCCTGACCCCTGGTCCCTTCAGAGCAGGTCCCAATGGTGGACGCTGGAGTAGAGCTGCCTGTCAAACAGAGACAAGTGCTTGCATATCCACCAGAAAAAAACGAACTTCAGCACATATTCTGTAAAAGCTTTTTGTGCAGAAATGGTTAGGAAGTTAGTTAGGAAAGTGTGTACAACAGACATAAATTCTTTGATGAACCAAACCTTTGATGTACTTCTGATGTGCTTTTAATGCTTAATGAGACTTTGACTGGCTTAAAAGGGGGTTCAGTGCATGCACTTAAATAATAATCACCTCCACAATATAGGCCAGCTTAACATTTTAACCTTCATGTAAAAAGCTCAGGAGAAATAGTCAAATTCCAAAACCTACAATCTTGCATTCTCTTGTCTGCCATCTGTTTTTATTATCCTTTCTTCGCCATTCTTACTTAATTCGATTTAAATGGATACCTTCCTTGCCCCATGTGTGTACTTCTCTTTTTTCTTTGTTGTTTATTCTTTCGCTTGGCACAGAAAAGCACCAGCACAGCACTAACGCTGACCCCGCTGAGAATGCACTTTCAGGCCATCTCTCTCTCTTTCTCTCTCTTGCTCTCCTTCTCTTTCTTTTTCTCTCCAAAACCCTCTGTCTATCCTAAATCCACACTGTCTTTTGCTATCTGGGCAGAGGGCTGCAGGCTGTGACCTCTCTGATCAGCCCTGGGGGGAAAAAAAATGACTGGACCCCAAATCCCCCTGGCTGAGAATCAGTCAGTGTATCTGTAATGCTCAGATGAACTCCTTCTATGTATGATTTGTGGCCCTGTTTCCATCAGTAAATATAGGCCTTATCGACCCAAGCACAAACCAAGTGCCGGGCTATTTGCTCAAAGGCCAATCCTGCCCCCTGCCACCCACCCATGAACAGGTTTGTCTTTCCTGATAAAGGACGAGGGAGAGCTGAGCATATGGCATTATGTGACCAATCCCCCGTCCCTCCAACCCACCTTTGTTCCACTGCTGCTGGACTCTGTGAACAAAAATGAGCCAAAACACAGCTCCTAAAGGAAGAACAGGAATTAAGGAGTGGGCTGATTAGACATGGGGCTCTCAGGTTTGGAGGCTGAAGTAACAGGAATGATAAATAGAGTTGAAAAAGACGCTTAGCCTAGCAGTAGTGACTTGTTTCCTGCAGTGAGGCTTAAAATGAATCCATGATCATTTCTAAAACCTCTTGGAGGAATCCTTGCAGCAGCCCAAGACACACCAGATATGTTCGCACTGTTACATACATACATCAGCGCCAAGCAAACATTCTAGCTTCTGAATCAAATCACATGGCCTTTTCTAATGAAAGATAAGCCTGTTGGAGATACATGCCAAGCGCTCCCTGGGCACTGCGGACTTCCCAGTATTAAATAAATCTTTACAAGCCCCCCCCAACACACACACACACACACACACACACACACACACACACACACACACACACACACACACACATACATACACACACTTTTCACTGCCCAATTATTAATTGCCACCATAAATACATACTATGTATTGTTAATATATTTGTAATTCTGTATTTCTACATTTACTTAAAGTTATATATATATTTTTTAGGGTTTCTTTTTTTCTTCAGGTGAAACCTGGTCTTTAACAAAGTGTCCCCAAAGTGTCAGCATTTTTCACAATTTCCTGTCACTGAGGGAACATTTAACAGAAAAATACACACACGTACACACAAGGAGCAGCGCCAAACAACTCCTCAAAAAACGAATTTAATCACTGACGCAAAGCTCCTTTCCCAGCGTGGGCTCTGCGTCCAATTATGAATTCATTTATTTCCGATTTATTTTATGTCAAACATGCGCCACACCTAATGGTGTACATTTGTGTCTTGTGGCAAGGCTCGTGCTGGGTGATTGAGCGGAAGCAAGGTGTGCTGGGATAGTGCTAGTCTCTTATGGGAGTTTTGAGTAGAAGCGTGAACTAGCGCTGCGAGATCATTCTGAACAAATTGTTAAAAAAAGGCCTAAAACAGGGAGACAGTGAGAGAGACAGAGAGATCGAGAGAGAGAGAGAGAGAGAGAGAGAGAGAGAGAGAGAGAGAGTCAAGGAAAAACGGTTTTGCTGCAATGTGATTTCAAGGCTGAAAATGGGGCGTATAACCAAGTCTAATAAGCGCTTGGTTAATGTTTTGTATAATCTTCCCAAATTAATATGTTAGACACAATTGCCTCATAATTAATTCCTGTGAGTATACCCAATGAGGAGATTTATTCAGAACTGTCAATCACACCATAAAATCCATCCCACCAAAGGGATTACACACCAGACCGGCATAATTCCAATTATATGCTAATGTGGAATTACACGATTCTATTGACCATATATACTATGTATGTATAAACAGCCATTACCTGGGCAGTAAAAAAGCCCTGCTGACAAGGGCTGGTCATCAAAAGGAAGGTCATTCTAATGGATGAACAGTCTGGCCGTAGCCTTTTCTTTTTATGGCTTCATAAAGAATGGGTCTCGGTGGGGCTATCAGACCTGGGTCTGTCCCTCTCTATTGCATCCTGCTATCTCCTAGCCACCCTGCTCTTTGACAGCCTCTTCCTCTTCTTCTTCTTCATGCCTGATGTGTGGGAATATATGCATTTTTGCCCAGAAAATGCAGGATGGAGTTGTAGTCTTGTGTCCTGGGAGTCAGGAGTCAAGGTTAGCAGAGTGGAGAGGCAGCTGGCTCAGAGGGAGTCAGCTTTTGATCACAGGGGAGATTTAAGCTAAAGTGACAGTTCAGCTTTGCTCTGGACCTGATTCAAACCAGCATGCCACCTCCAGTATCCAACATTGGTCGTGTGTGTGTGTGTGTGTGTGTGTGTGTGTGTGTGTGTGTGTGTGTTTGTGTATGTGAATGAGTTTGCAAGAGGAAGCAGCTGATGCAGCTGACGTACAATTTATAATTGTGAGTTGGACGATTATTGCAGAACATTTTCAATTTACATTTTAGAACCTTATTTTACTTTATATAATATGTATGTATAAACATATTGTGATTTTTCTTAAAGATTTAAGTAACATCCAAATACACATTTTTATGCATTATACAAACACTGTCTGGTCTCTTTTTTCCTACAGTCTCTGCTAATTTCAGTGATTCCTGTTCTAGGGTAAAATGATTTGAACATGATTTACACTTTCTCTTTTCAAGTCAGTCTAGTCCATTCTCCTCTGACCTCATCATCGACGACTTTCCACCTGCAGAACTACAACATTTTCGTTTGGTTGTTTGTTTGCACCATTCTGTGTAAACTCTGCAGATATATGTGGAAGTCCCAAGAGATTGCACATTTCCAAGTCACTGAAATCCAATTTATTTTTTCCCCCTATCATGATGTTCGATGTGAACATCATCTGATGCGTTTGACCTGAATTTGTATTGTTTCATGCATTGTGATGCTTTTACATGATTGGCTGATGAGATCATTGAGTGAATGAGCTGGGATACAGGGAAAATATGTTCCTATTAATGTGGCTGGCGAATAAACATTTATTTATATGCATGTATAAATATACACACAGACCAGGCATAACTTTATGACCACCGGTGAGGTATAACATTATGGAAACCTGCCTAATATTGTGTTGCTATCAAAACAGTTCTGACCCGTTGAGCATTTACAGCATTAACTTCAGCAATTTGAGCTACAGGAGCTCGTCTGTTAGATCAGACCACACGGTCAGCCTTCACTCCCCAAGTGCATCAATGAGCCTCAGCCGCCCGTGACCCTGTCACGGGTTCACCACTGTTCCATCCTTGGACGACTTTTGATAGAAACTGACACTGCATACCAGGAACATCCCACAAGAGCTGCAGTTTTGGAGATGCTCTGACCCAGTCGTCTAGACATCACAATTTGGCGCTTTTCAAACTCACTCAAATCCTTACACTTGCCTATTTTTCCTGCTTCTAACATCAACTTTGAGGATAAAATTTTCATTTGCTGCCTAATAAATCCCACTCACTAACAGGTGCCATTATGAAGAGATAATCAGTGTTATTCACTTCACCAGTCATAATGTTATAATGTCATAATGTTATGCCAGTTTGGCGTGTACACACACACACACATATATATATATATATATATATATATATATATATATATATATATATATATATATATATATATATATATATATATATATATATAATATGAAATCCATCCCACTGTAACGCAAGCGGACACAAAGACTGGTGTGTGAGTCATCTAATAAAAACCCAAGTGATTTCACAAGCCTATTGCTGAGGTTTAAGATTCACACCAGGACTGAAGGAGAAACAATGCAGGATTAATTAATGACAAATTAATGTTCACTGCTTCCTGGGCCAGTAGCTATCCATTTTAATTCTATGTAAATATCAGCATTAACTGCTGTTATTATTACTCTACAGCTAAAGGGGATGTGCTTCTTGCTGTATATATAATAGTGCTACTTCGGGCTTTGTGTTCTTACCTTATATTAAAATCTGTACGCACAATTAGTAGGAGAATATCCTTAACCTCTTATACCTCATAGCGGGAGGATATATTGCCTCGCTTCCATTATTAATAATATCTCTAGTGGAAGGGGGCTGGGGTGTAATATCAGTGTTATGTGAGAAAGGCTGTAGGCTGTGGGGGGGATGTGCATTATGTTGCTGAAGTGTATGCGTATAGAAGACGGGTATCAAGCTTCATATCTGGAAGTGCAGAGCTAACCTCATTGGTAATGCCAGGCCTGCACGAAGGAGTAGTAAGAATGTTTTGAAATCCAATGCTGTCGCATCACTTTAAAGTGGCAGAAAAAAAAAATCCACACAAACACAAAATACACACACACGTATGCCAGATATTTTCCCCCACATTGCCCCAGTATGGTAGTGACACCAGTGAGATGTGGGTGAATTCTGGGAGGGGTTATGAGATGCCACCAGCACTGCCCTCAGCCCTCGTTTTTAAATATTAACTCGCCGCTCAGTCGTGTCGCAATAAAATGTGGAGAGCACTGCTGGGGCAATTTCAGCTACTCAGGGTAGAAGACCACATATGTAGTATTCATTTTGTACACATTTTTAAGATAGGAATAATATAACTGGCAGTGTTGACCTTGTGTGGACATTGGGCTCATCCCAAAGGAAAAATGATTTTGAAAAACCCCTGTAGCTTTGTTTTTGTTTTTTTAAAAACGAAACATACCAAAAGCTTTAGTTGCTGATGTTACGGTCTAAAGACTCTAGACAGAGAGACAACAGAGAACAATAGAAATGTCTAAACACTTCCACGTGCATAACTACAAATTCCACCGCAATGCAAATTCATTTAGATGGACATGCAGAGTGGAAAAAAACAATAATAATAACAACGAAAGCAATACACTGGTGCAGGATCTTAGATCGACGAAGGAACGGAGAGAGAAAGACAACAATAATAAAAAGATGCGAATAAGGAGCAAGCGTATGAATGTGGGACAGATTAAACAGAAAACAGAGGACTGCAATAACCAACACTGCGAGATCGGAGCGATAAAGAGCACATTTTGCAACGAGTTCTAGATGTGTCAAATGGATGGATGTGATGCTGCGGCTGTGCGGCCCACTCACCTCTTCCCATAATGCCTTGAGCACAGAGCGAACCGACAAAATGTTAGTTCCTGGTCTGTAGACCAGCCTCTGAGAATACTAATAAGATTACAGCCCTGCTGAAAAACCTGTTCCCCTTTCTGTACAGGCTTCCATCGCTTTCCTCACCCGCTCCCAACATGCTCCCATGACTCCAAGCAGGTACAGTTTGAATGGAAAACGTTCAGACAACTTGGGAACAGCAGTGTCATCCTGTTCACTCGTTCGCAAGATGTAGAGAGATGGCAAAATTCAAAAGTAATCGTTTTTGAATTACTCTGAAGAAACACACAGCTCACAAACTCTGTGACCCCGCAGACGACATGGAGAGTGTGATAAAGAATGAGGACCGGCCGCAATAAGTCTGCAACACGCCCCGAGCAGTTTCGCCATCTAGCTACGGTGTGGCCTTGGCATGCCACTTTTAATTGCCATCAAATTTTGTGCCACGCCACACTATCTCTGACTTTGTGGCTGCTCTATCTCACAGAGAGAGGCGCAGATGAAAGAGTAGAGAAATGTATTCTCTTTATCACACAGCGCATCAATCCTGGTGCTAAATTAATCATTCAGCTCTTTTATGAGCTGCAGATTCGAAAAAGCCTCTTCACACAGGAGCCTTTTCATGCTTCGGTGGTGGCCAAAGGAAACGAATGGTGATGATAAAGCTTTAAGATGCGACTGCGGGGCTTTTCTGTCTCTACTTCTCTTATGACACCCCTCCCCAATGCTCCCCCAGCCAACAAAGTCAAGGAGGAATAGAAAAAGTAAAAAAGTTGTTCTGCATGTCTGTGAGGGGAGCACTCTAATTCAAGTGGACGTTTTCATCTCCATAGTGGCACCACAGTCCAACCTAATTGGGACAATTCCCACTTGTGATATAATTTCATTCCTACCTCAGTGTGACTCCTATGATCTCATGCTCTGAACCCCCACCCCCCACCCCCTCCACTCTTCCTCTAAATCTTTCCCCCACCTCTTTACTCTGCCACATCGCTCAATCCAGTGCCAATGGTCTCTGGACCAAAATAAAAGTCCTAGTTCTGGCACTTTTAGTTGAAACATTTACAACAATCGTGATGCTTTTGTTTTTAAAAAATCATGTTCCAAACATATAGCCCCGAAAGAGCTGCATTTGTAAATCAAGAGAACGGAAACGTTCCTCATCACCTCTAAAAATAATTCCCATTCTATCACCCTTTTTGCACTCTCTCTCAACACTCAACACACGTGTGATAGATTTGCCTCGTGCGATTTCGCGCTCTTCGCTCGATGCTGTTCGAGAGCTCTTAAAATCGCATCGGATGTGCCGAGTGAGAGCTAAGGCCATGAAAAGGAGGGCGGGAGCAGGTCATGAATCAGACGTCTGAGAAGAATGTTGAATGGATGTTCGGGAAATCGAGACTTTGAGTGATCAGGGAATACAACACGAGAGAAGATGACTGGAAGAAGTGGTATTAGGCTTCTGAGTTTTCCCTGCGTGATACAGTCGGATGAGGAATCCGAATAAACCAGGAGCTGCCGGGGTCTGTGTTCGGTTCCCCCCCCACACGATCCATGATCCCACACGAGACAGGGGGAGGAGATGGAGAGCTGTGTGTTTACACAAACAGATCAGTTACCATGGCTAACCATGCAAGCCAGATTCACATGATGTCACCTGGGCCACATGAGGGGGAATAAACAATAAGAGCTCATGCAGCTAATTAAACAGTACAATGCAGGCTTATCTGCCACACACCCACTGAGCTGATACTTCAGTGATGCTTCACTTCCACCCTTTGTGTGACTTCTGTTCTTTATGTTTGAGCTAATCTTATTGACATATGTCACAAACTCATTAGGACAAGATAAGGTAATTTTATTTATTCCCCATAGGAAAATTTGATGCTTCCAGAGTAATAATGTCTATAGTGTGTAGTGACAGTATATATGTTATATATTAGGGCTTTAACAACACACGTATTCGTACTGAGATTTTTCGGTACAGGGCTTACAGTTATACCAAGTTAAAATCACTTCTCCCACTTTGAGCGCTTTTACAAATATATATTATGATTGAACTTAAAAACATACACAGCAATGCCAGGGTTATAAAAAAAAGTAACTGAAGCTAGGCTACTTTCACTCTGTACCAGAAATAAGATTTGTTTTGCACGCGCATTGTAACGCTAAGTAATCCATAGCACTAGGGTTAGCTGCTAACCAGGAAGTGGCTAAAAAAGGTACCGTAAATTCTGTGTACTGTTACACTCGTAATATATAGGTATATAAAAAAATAAATGGTAAGTATTTTATTGCACTTGCCATTAAGATGATGAATTTCATTCTAAGTATGGAATAATCTTATGTACTGACAGAATGCACAGATTTAAATAATTGCATTTTAAGCACTGCGTCATGCAGAGATGTGTATGCAGTTAAAGGAAGAATCTTATGTACTGACACCCCAAGGCATGCTATAACAGCGTTCTCTCTCTCTCTCTCTCTCTCTCTCTCTCTCTCTCTCTCTCTCTGACTCTGTATGTGTGTACTATGCACATGACCCAGTATGTGAGGTGTAGGGTCCTGTCAGGTCAGAGAGTGTACAGTGGACACCAGCTGTTTCAAACACAGTGAGACACAGGGTTAGCAGTGGGAGAGCAACTCAAAGGAAGGCATGAGGGCTTCTAGATTCCAGCTGTGACACACTTGCACCTGCCCTGCACACACTTACACACCTGCCCTGTTTTCGACCGCTCACTCATTTCCACCATTCCTCTCACACCTGACACCCCACTCCCCCGCTCCCCCCGGCACATAAATCTACCATGCTGGAAATCACCTGCCCATCGGCTAAAGGTGTCCATCTGCAGCTCGATCTTCTAATATAGAAAGAGGCTCATGCATGCTATAGGAACAATATACCCCCCTTCTCCTTTCTTCGCATTTTGTCCACCTCCAACCCCCTCTCTGGCTAATTCGCACTGGCAGGGAGACCTGTAAAAATCAATAGGGAAAATGTCCTGAAACAGCCAATCTAGCAACCATCTGCCCCCGGACTCAACTGAGACAAAGACCCATGTCCCCTGGGAAAATGCAAGGGAGAGAGAGGAAGCACAACACACGTA
Organism: Silurus meridionalis; assembly: GCF_014805685.1. Lineage (NCBI taxonomy): Eukaryota > Metazoa > Chordata > Actinopteri > Siluriformes > Siluridae > Silurus > Silurus meridionalis. Next base: position 8,265,865 of record NC_060886.1, read on the forward strand.
CAAACTCAATTACTCTCCACTGCTAAAACACTCTATCCTGCTGCAAAGGCAGGCTGGATGTTTCCACCAGAAGCCACTTTGTCATAATGAGAACCTTATTAAAAGACAGTTAAGTTCACATATTGTCAAGTCTCTTTTTGTGAACTCTGATTAATATATAGTATCGCCTAAACAAAAAGGTAAATGCAAAAGTGAGGGGTAATTTATCATTCGAAGTACAGTGAGCAGCTATGTTTAATACAGTCATGGCAAGAGCTGAGTCGAAGCGAAAGCTAAAATTGTACTGCGTGCGAATCCCTGCGGTATGATTTAGCTATACGTTATTATGCTTGGGCAATTAGAAGCTGCAATTACAGTTATTGAACATAACATTCCCTTTGCTGATTGAAGCTGTAGGCTAATTAAAATGACTATGTTTTATTTCTTCTATCATTCATAGACAATATTAATAGCTTTGCCCTATACTGTTAATTGATACTACATAGAAGTGTTATGGGTACCAAGGTATTGATGAGAGACATCAAACGCAGCCAGGCACGGTTTAAGACAACAGATACACTCTGCATATTCAACTTTACACTTCTTTCTCATTGTAGTGGAATCATCTAGACTCATACCTGTAGTATTTATCTGAGGAGCACAATTGGACCTTAAGAACCACTAATGTACTTCACCTTTACTGCAGTGTATATGTAATTAGCTTTACTCATTATTATGTTAATGAGTAACATGTTAGTCTCAGATTTCTTGAGTAGATTGGAAATAGTACAATTTATGCCTCTTTCCAGGAAAGGAAGAAAAAAACACGGTTTATAAGGTATATAAGAAGGTACCACTACAGTAGCAAGGAATGGTACAGAGTGTGTTCTGTGTATTACTCTGATACATTAGCGTCCCCTAAGAAAACACACTGCAGAATATAGCTATACAGACTCACAGGCTTCAGAGTGGTCAGGTGAAAAACTGGGTGCTTGGCCTAGTTTTTCTTTGTTCATTTAAAGCAAGATATGTGACAAACCTTGCAACACTCTCCTGGCCTGTATAGCTATGCAGCCACATGCAAAAAAGATAACAGACAACACAAAATCTATTCACATTTAATTTGTAATAAACCTCAAACATTGAGTTTGAGAAGGGTGTGACAGATGTGCTGTCTAACAGCCATCTGGAGGGTTTTAGTTTAGAAAGTCACTTGGCTTATGCAAATAAAAAATATGTCAGGCAAAACAAAAATTGTAGAAAAGTCCAAATTCCTAAATGTGTTTTTCTAAGGTTTATACAAAATCAATAAACTTCAGTATCGATTGTCAGCTTTACTGCAGCCTACGGGTGTCGTCAGTTTTGGAATTGTCTATTACAAACCAACAACCAGATCAATTGTATAAATCAATATGACCGATGACGTAACATGAACTAATGACGCTGTAGATAACTGAGACTATTAGATGAAGAGTTGAAATAAAGTAGCCTTTATGTTTCTTTGTTTGTTTGTGCTGTTTTACAACCTGTAGCACATTTTTGTATTGTAGAATAGGAAGGCCGGGTTTCATTGAATTTTCAGGGGGTCGGGGTTGATGTACTGTACGTCTCCTTGTCACTGAAATTTATTACCATTAACATTACCAATATATACAAATGATTTACAATAACTATTGTATTTAAATATATGTCCAAATATAGTACACTATATTATCTAAGTATAGCATGCACGATATTATAAAAGGTGTGTAGATTATATACCATATAACAAAAGTGTGTGTAGTATATACCACATTATAAAAGTATGTACATATACTTAAAGTGTGGGTATAGAAGATGCCATATAAAAGTATGTATAGCGTATACAATATAATAAAAAGTCGGTATAGTATAAATCCATAAAATGAAAGTGTGTGTAGTACATATAGTATCATATAATTAAACTGAGTATTTTCCTTATATGATACAACTATGTTGGCCATCTGATTAAAAAAATGCGTGGTATGTACCATTTGATAAAAAAGGTATGTATGGTATGTACCGTATCATAAGAAACTATGTGTAGTATGCACCATATGATGCTGTAAAGTATATACCACATAATAAAAGTGTGTATACTATACATATAATAAAATGTGTATAGTAAATATCATATAATAAAAGTGTTTATAGTATATACGAGATAATAAGTGTGTACAGTATATACCACATAATAAGTGTCTATACTATACATATAATAGTGTGTATAGTATATACCACATAATAAAAGTATGTATACTATATACCATATAATAAAAGTGTGTATAGTATATACCACATAAAAAAGTATGCATAGTATATACCCTATTATAATAGTGTGTATAGTAAATACCCTATTATAAATGTGTATAGTATATACCATATAATAAAAGAATGTATACTATATACCATATAATAAAAGTATGTATACTAGATACCATATAATAAAAGTATGCATACTATATACCCTATTGTAAAAGTGTGTATAGTATATACCATATAATAAAATAATGTATACTATATACCATATAATAAAAGTATGTATACTATATACCCTATTGTAACAGTGTGTATAGTATATACCATATAATAAAAGTATGCATACTATATACCCTATTGTAAAAGTGTGTATAGTATATACCATATAATAAAAGTATGCATACTATATACCCTATTGTAAGTGTGTATAGTATATACCATATAATAAAAGTATGCATACTATATGCCCTATTGTAACAGTGTGTATAGTATATACCATATAATAAAAGTATGTATAGTATATACTATATAATAAAAGAATGTATACTATATACCATATAATAAAAGTGTGTATACTATATACCATATAATAAAAGTATGCATACTATATACCCTATTGTAACAGTGTGTATAGTATATACCATATAATAAAAGTGTGTATAGTATATACTATATACCCTATTGTAAAAGTGTGTATAGTATATACCATATAATAAAAGTATGTATAGTATATACTATATAATAAAAGAATGTATACTATATACCATATTATAAAAGTGTGTATAGTATATACTATATAATAAAAGTGTGTATAGTATATACTATATAATAAAAGTGTGTATAGTATATACCATATAATAAAAGTGTGTATAGTATATACTATATAATAAAAGTGTGTATAGTATATACTATATACAAAAAAGCATGTGTATTATGCCCCATCTGACTGTAGTATTCGTGTGTGAGGGTAGTGTGTGGTTTGGGATACAGCCTACGCAACTTTTCTTTTTTTATTATTTCCGGTTAGGAAGTCGTCCTACGCTTGTTTCGGCGGGTTCTCCGACGTTCAAATGTGTGATGTGTAACAATAAAAATTGAAAAGTGGATACGTAACATGGGCGAAATGTAACATTACCCACAGTTATCAGATGTTTTCAATTACTATGTCGGAAGGACGCGACTCTCCAGTCTCTCAGTGCCTGTTGTGTCCGAGGTAAGCGAGCCGAGGCGTTTATATACCCCTCTAAAAATAGCTCCCTTTTCCCTGCCATGTACGGCCTGATTGACAGCCGGATCTATCCAATCGTGCTCTGGTATTCAAATCTAGCCCCGCCCCAGCGGCCGTGCTATCGCCGCCCCCATTGGGTACCGACGAGATCGTCAGTCCCATTTACCTTATATGGTCACGCACGGAATTGATTGACAGAACACGCCACGCCCCTCTCGCGAGTCGCTCGGCTTCCTCTTACTCGCCAGAGACGGCTAAAGCCCGAACAACTTGGCTGCTGCTGCTGCTGAAGCTGCTCAGTGCACGGCCAAGTCACCGGAAAGGCTACCTGGATTTTTTTTTTTTTTACCGACCACAGGCGGCAGGGCGGCGATGCGGAATTAGGTGGCCGCTTGTTTTTTTTTCTCTTCCAGGCGGAGAACAGGGGGGGATTGCAATTCAAACTGACACGACATTTTTGTTTTTTTGTTTTTTTTTTTAATAAGAAAAAAAAATAACATTTTCCCCTTAAATATTGCATTAATATTATTATTGCATTATTTTTTCCCAAATCTCACCCGGAGCGCGTGCTCCGGTCCCGGATCTGAAGAGTTGTTATTGTTGATTTTTTTTTTTTTTTTCCACTGATTTTTTTTTAAGTGCGTGCTATTCCGGCGGGATCACGGGGATCACATTTATCCTCATTGAGAAAGAATTTGAAATATATATATATATATATATTTATATATATATAAATAAAAAAAAAAATATGGACGTGCTGGCGAATTACAGTATCTTTCAGGAACTTCAGCTTGTCCACGACACGGGCTACTTCTCTGCGATGCCGTCTCTGGAGGAAAACTGGCAGCAGGTGAGAGCGCGCGCGCCCGCGTGCGTGGGTTTTTTTTTGGGGTGGGTTGGGGGGGTATTTTTTTTTTTCCCTTTTGCTTGTACGTTTGCGCGCCCGCGCGTGTGTGCGTTTACGTGTTACCGTTGTGGCGACTGCGCCCGGGTCTCTCCTCCACCCCGCCCCCGAGCGCGCGCGCTCTCTGACCGGCGGCCGGTGCGGGCTATCGCGCGGCTTTTCACGTGAGCAAAAAATTGAAAAGAGAGAGAGAGAAAGACAGAAGCGGCTTCGCACGTGGAAACGCGAGCCGGCGCAACCAGGTGCAAGCACGCGCGTGTTTTTTTATTTATTTTTTATTTTTTCCAACACACAATCAGATCCAGCGCGCCGCTCGTGCGCTTCTAGTGACACTGGTTCGCGTATATTTATTTGGTTGGATCACTGTATCCTTGGCTGTGGTTGTTTTCCATATAAACCGACTCTGTGTGTGCGACGTGAGTTGGTATTTTCATTAGTCAGTGGCGACGCGCGCGACGCAAATGAACGTTCGCCCGAATAACGAGAGGCTCGTGCGTGATTAAAGCATGCATGCACATCTGCCGGGCTGCTGCGTGTCTTTCGTCATGGAATGCACCATCAGATGGCCAGGGATTAGAATGCACAAGGAGCATCCCCTGATGAAGTGGTCTCAGAAGTGGTTTTATAGATCATACGGTTCATCGGTGTATTGCGTTTTTTCCCTTTACCAGCGAGTCACTTCGTGCAGTCACACGCTCGAGCCGTGAGAGCGAAGTTCAGCTGTACCAGTACGGAGAAGCGCACATGGTGAAGCCTCTTCGGGATGTTATAAACACTAGGAGTGAGGTTTCATTTATCAATGCATGCCTCAATAGTCAATAGTGTGCAGGGGGGCATGTTCTTCCTTTTTTTCAGTGGAAAGACTGAATGGAAATCATATGGGAGCATAGTTTATGATTAAGCCAAGATTCTTGCTTTTTTCAGCATCAGATCCTTTATGGGTAGGATTCATAACCTGGAACCAGTCCATGTGCTTAGAAGGAAACATCTAGCATGTGAACTTGAAAGAACCTCTAGGATCTTCCCTTTAAACCTGCATGCGTGCACACACTCACAGACACCAGCTGTGCTCCAGGAGGGTTCAACTGAACCCTTACGACAGTGATTAGGATGCAGCCTGGTCTCCTTCATCTGTTCATCAAGGCCTGTATTGCCTCACATCTTTGATAAATCAAACAATAGGTGGAGTAATTAGCCTGTGATATCACTGTGCAGGTGTGTGTGTGTGTGTGTGTGTGTGTGTGTGTTTGAGTCCATTTGTGGCACATGAGGTCATAGTGTTTTCTTACTGTTTTACTTCAGGTGTGTGTGTGTGTGTGTGTGTGTGTGTGTGTGTGTGTGTGTGTGTGTGTGTGTGTTTGTTTCAAAAGGACCATAATGAACTCTAATACTCTCCTATAATGACATGTCCAGTCCAGCGTTACCCAAGTTCATGAAAAAGGAAGGAAGAGAACCAAAAAACACAGGTGTGTTTACACAGCAGTCACATATGAGAAATATATAATATGTATAACAGTCTAATGATGACTGGAAAGAAAACGTCCATCTGTAACCCCATCTCTTTTTGACGTTTTCTCTCATTCTTGGCACATGCTCTTGGGTGAACATGTGATACGGCATTGGGAAAAGAGAAGCGGTATTTTGGCAGTGGGACAATAAAATGTCATGTAATAGTGAGATAGTGAGGAGAAGAAAAGCCTTTGCTGGGTTGACAGGTGAATAAAAGAGGTGACTGAATGGCAGTGCTGTAAAAATCTGAGGCTTTTACTGGCAGTGATGGCTTGATAGTGCGACTTCAGATCTTCCAGGGAAGGGAAATGTCGTTTAGGCCGGGACCAAGATACATGGACACTCTTATTCCAGAGTGAGTGGCGCATGAATCAGATCCTAATGGGCAGGATATGGGTGAATTAAGTTTCAATGCAGTGGCTATGGACAGGCAGTGTGGGAGAGGGGGCAAGTGGGGACAAAAAGCCATGCACGAGAACGATAAAGTTCTCGCTGGGTCTGACTCGCTCCACATCCATTCCCCTAACGGGACCAGTGGCTGCTGGCACCGCCACCTCCTCACCCCCCCCTCCTTCTAGAACAAAGACGCCATCTCTCACTGTCAGGAGGAGACGGGAACTAAAAAACAGGAGACAGAAGAAGATCGAGCTGAGCTGCTCGGTGTAATTTCAGCACGGCAGAATCTGTTTTTTTTTTTTTTATTTGTAATGAAGGTTGCGATTATTTCAGCAGTGACCCACAAGGAAGGTTAATTCAAAGAGCTCTGTTTGCTTAACAAGACAGCCCCTGTTGTCTCTTGCTCTCCTCCCCTAGTAGCACCACATGGAGGGGTCCTCTGAGCTCCACACTAGAGGCAGTCAGAGCAGGTGGAGAAGTCTGGGGAATCACTCTGTGGAGGTAAACAACACCATTAGAGGCAAGCATGGCAGCCTGGCCAATTAGCAAGGATCACCTGAGAGACTGATTTTGTGTGTGTGTGTGTGTGTGTGTGTGTGTGTGTGTGTGTGTGTGTGTGTGTGTGTGTGTGTGTCAAGAGGAGGGGGTGTTTGTTAGTGTCCAGCCATCCATCTGTCTCAACCAAGCCAGGGAGTTACTTTCGGTTTGTCTTCTTTTGATGACCGTTTTTGTGTATTTGTTGTGTTTTTTTTTTTTTTTTATTTCCTCAGGCTGTCCTAAAAATAGGTCACTTCAAAGCCTGGCAGAGCCGTCTCTCAAATTATTTTTTTCTCCGTGGTTCAGTTTAGGTGGCGTCTTTTTTTTTTTTTTTTTTTTGGACGGTTAGAGAAATCTAAAGCCTTGTTTCTCAGAGCATTATTTAAAGCTTGTCTTTTTCAAAAGCGTGTTGCAGCAAGTGGCGCTTCAGTGACAGAACTTCTGTTCGTCCTGCAGAATCCCAGGAATAAGATGGCGACAGACTTGAAACCTGGTGATTCCTCTGGTTTGACCACCTGTTCCATTAACACCTTTCATAGGTGGTGCCACAAAGGGGCTCGATTTGGCTGCAGCGGCTACAGTGTGTTCAAATATACATTTTGACAGGAAGCACACTTTCTATTTACGTAGTTCTGCAGGGCAGGGAACCGCACTGCATTCGTTTGAACTGGAACATCTTGGAGCAGGATCAGGCAACCCCACGAACCAGGCCACAGACAGCCGTCACAGGGCAAAGACAGCACATGCCCTCATCCAGGGAGTTCTGTCTGTCCCAGAGAAGCCAAGTTTGACAGGATAATGAATCACCCCACATGCATATTCTGCTCTGCAGTTTTTCACATTTCACAGCCCAGTAACCCTCCAGAACGGTGGCAGTGGGGTGGGGGGAAAGCAAGTGCAAGAGCATCCAATACCATTAAAAATACATTCAAATGGAGTTTGGCTGCACTTTTGTGTCTCTGATGCCGTCATAAACCACTCTACCCACACTTGTTCTCTTCTGCCTACCTCCCTTTATCTTAACCCCTCTAGGCGTGTGTCCAGCCACAGGCCTGCTTTAAATTCCACAGTACACTCTATAGAATGCCTCCCTGGTCATGTTGAGATTGATCCAGCTGAAGATGATGCTCAGTTTTGTTTGTACAAGCAAAAAGCACAATGCCCAAGTCCAAACGTAGCAGCCCTCAGCTCCTTCTCACTTTGAAAAAGCTCTGGCCGAAAGAGCTGAAGGGCTGGTGAGAGAGAGTCCTGTCCACGATCCCACATTAGAAATGAGAACGTGCAAAGACTACAGACAACCGAGAGCTTCAGCACTCAAGATGATTTCGAATGGGTTTTGCAGGAATTCCAGTATCCACACGAACACTGGTGTATGTGCTTCTTGCTTTGTCCATGTTAGCATTCTTGCCAACCTTATATTCTGTGAGGCCTCCACACTCGTCAGACCTCAGACCAGTTTTACCAGTCCGGGCTTTGAAGTGATAACAGTACATGTGTTGACACTCAGGCATGCGGGGGGAAACGTGAGGCTAAGCTCATGTTTCGACTTACAGCCTGATAAATCAGCTGTCACAAAGCAATTTTATCCAGTTAGTGCAGGCAGACAGGCCCGACTGCCCTCTCACATCCACTCCAACAGCTCTGACCTCACTGTCTCAAAAACATACGGGTCACAAGATTTGGGTCATGGGTTGTGGACAGTGTTGGGTGGTGGTACGACTCGTCCTTCCATTTCATTTAGATTAGTTTTGCAATGGCCCAAAATAAAGAATGCAAATATCTCTGTGGTATCAGCCCTTTGCTGTGAATGGGTTGCCATGAATCAGCATGAGCCAGACTCCGTTGAGTCACCCACTGGGATTTAACTGCATGATGTCATACAGCCAAGCCATTGTACCAAGCATTTCCTGGATTTGCTCTAAACAAAAAGAACAAAAATCGCCACAGCTCTGGTTGGAGCTATGGTTCCAGTAGACATCCATGTACCTCCTATCATGCTCTCAGCTGCTCACCACAGTAGAATATACAGTGTGATCCTGCTGAAGCAAAGCTGGGACTGAAAGCTGGAACTCCAGACAGCTGACAGTAATTAGACACTTTCATGTACAAGGCTAAACAAGGTCTTCTTTGAAGCGGGACAACTTCTCTTGCACACTCTTGTTGGTTTCGAGCAAACACGTTGCTTGCACACACAACTTTTTGCATAAGCTTGCAATTTTGTGACAACATGAAAATGACTCCAGCTTGCAACAGAAGCTTGATAAACAACCAGCCTCACCAGAAGCGTGAACGTCTTCAGATTGAATTAGCCATGAAAATCCATTAAGTTAAAGAGAAGCGGTGTAGCTCGTACTTGATCATTCTGCAATTCCTGCAGCTTATTTCTGCAGTCATTTCTATAGTGTGAAATTACCTCCACAATCTGCTCTTGAAGGGACACAGAGGCCTCACCCACACAGGTTGATTGAAAGCTGTTTACCAAACATTAGTTGCCATGAAATTTGGCGATTGCTCTATAATTTATTCTCTCTGCTAGATGTAGATCAAAGTGGGTGTCAAATTGGCAGGCTATAGTTTGTCTTGCAATTGAGGCTTAAAAAAGTGAGAAACTGGAATGATAATTAGCATTTCCAATGCAGAATGGACACAAAAAAAACAACTTCTATTTAAAAGTTGATTGTGTTTTTCAATAGAACATAAAATGTGATCATTTTATGGATTCAGTAAACGTGTTGAATCTCCACCGCATTTCTTTTGACAGAAATTAATCCTTTATTGGTAGATCTGAATGTAAAATACTTCCATATAAAGTCATGAGAGCACTGTGGACTGACTCACAAGGCAGCTGAGCGACTGTTTGCAGTGTTGTATACTGTATAATATAGGGCTGTTGCTAAAGTGGCAAAGAAAAGATAAACAGTTTGCACGTTTGTTATCGGCTGCAAACCATACGTTAGGTGCGTATTTACGCATGTGAGTGACTGCTGTAATAATCCCTCGTTCGCAGAAGAATCTAGAGGTTTGACTCCATGTGTCCATAAGGGTTTAAAAGCAGCTTTTTTTTCTTCAAGGTTTGATTTCCTCTATGGCGAGAATTCACCCAGCTGCACGAGCTTTCGTTTGCGAGAGACACTTCTCTTTTGCCGTGTGATGAATGCAGAGAAAAGAGTCCTTCAGCAAGCTAATGACATCTACCTTTATCCTCCTGACTCCAACCTCCTTCTGCCATGTAGAAGTACTGACCACCTAATTATCCCCTTGTCTATCGGAGCACTGATGGATGCGGCCTTGTTGTCAAGAGATCAAGAGATTTTCAGGGTCTGCATCTAAAACAGGGGCGTTTGGTTGAGAGGGGTGGTGGGGGTTGGTGTTCTTCAACTGCTTTTCAAGTGTCTGTTAACCCACACAGCGAAGGAACAGCGGAGGGATTGAGTCAGAAAGGAGAAAAAGACAGAGTACTGTAGGCATCTTTATGCATGAGGCCTAGCGTCCCCTCAGCCTGATGGAGAGGCAGCTTAGCCACTCAAGTGTTTGATTAACAGCCAGTGAGGAACCAGCCATTGTTCTCTAAGTACACATACTGTTTAAGGTAGGTAGAAACAAATGCACTCGGACAGACTGACGGCTTGATCGCCTCAATTTATAAGAATTGAAGATCATTTGAACTTTTCCAGCAAGCACATGCATGTATTCGAGCATAGCATATTTTAGCATAGACTGGGAGTGAGTTGGTAATGAATAATAGATAATGGTATTTTTGGTATTCCTAACCAGCTATAAGTAGCACGGCAGAATGTCAGAACAGTTGAAGAAAGAGGGTGTGAAGAGAAAGGGAGAGAGGGAGAGGAGTCATGTGAAGAAGTGAAGGGCATCTCAGCATGGAGGAGAGAGCTTATGTTTATTCAACTGCTTCTATGCTTGGGAGGGGTAGAAGAGCCTCCCACACTGTTCTTCGTTTCACTCTCTGGTCGACCTGCCTGGAAATTCCCTCCTCACAATCCCGCTCCTATAAAGCCACCTCCTAGACACAAATGTGCCGAGAGAGACCTCGGGCTGCTTTCACATTCACTCCAGCTCGTTTTCCACAGATGGGTATGACTGAGAATAGGGGTGTGACTTATCAACAACACTTGAAAATGACACCATGAAAGGAAGAACTTCTGTTTTTGATATTCCTCCTTGGTTCCTGTGAACCTACTTGTTAAATCGAGATATTCCTCTGAGAGAGGAGAAACACAAAACTGAAAAATGACCTTGAAAAGAAGGCCCGGAGGCCATCGAGAATGTGCGTGTGCTCACCATGACAGGGCAGCTGATATGTTTGTTTTGGTAGCAGTGAGGTACAGTAAGGAGCCATTAGACACAACAGTGGTTGTATGTTCAAACACAAACACTCTGGGACAACAGGTACTTTCCATCAAGGAGAAAATTACCTACAGGATTCCTTCTGTGCCCTGGAATAGACTCTGAAAGTGAAAGGAAAACCAAATCAAAAAAAATTTTATATCGAATTTTAAAAGAACAGCAGTGTGATGATTTGCTTGTGCTGGTGAGCACAAGTGTGTGTGTGTGTGTGTGTGTGTGTGTGGAAAATATTTGCATATGTTCTCTGTCTCTATGTCCAGTGACTACATGACCTGGCTGCTGTCCAGAGTCCCATTGTGTTGCTCATGGCCTGCTCAATTCTACTGATTTCTCTCTCACTTACTCCAAGCTGCTGCTGCTGCAGGCAAGGTTGGCATACATTGCCCCATGCAGAGCTTCCTGCCTAACTATAACATGTCTGCCCACTAAAGAGATGGAGAGAAAATAAAAAGGACAGATGCCCCCTTGGCACCCAGTTACGACACTCTCCAGTGGAGCGGAGTGACGTACACGCAATACTCCTTGCTCTCCTGAGCAGAAAATGTCCTATAGTGATTACAACTGGAGATCACTTTTAGCTCACTTTTGGCAGGGACTTCCCCATTCTCGTACACTAAACAGACCATTCACAGCGAGTTTCAGATGTGGTTTCACTTTTGGGTTTGTGGTACAAAGAGTTCTCCTTATAATATGTTGCTTTCTAGTACTCTGAAAACCAAGCCTACATATATGTGGGCTCTTCTACACCAAACCTGTTACAACTCCACTTTTTTCACTATTGGTTCCGCTACGACTCTCGCCATTGACCACATATTTTTTTTTTTATACAGGCTCATGCCAGGTGGCATAATATATAGTCCTGGCTATGGATTCACCAGCACTGCTGCCATCCCCTTCGAGTGTCTGTGTGCTACTCTGCTGTGAGGCCCACCTGTTCCCGTCTGCTGGCATGATCCAGTTTTTTTTGTGTGAAAAAGATAAACGAGGGCCTCTGTACCCTCCACTGTGACCTTACATTCAAATTAAAGAGCAGCCACATGCTAGATTTGATCTTAACATCCACTAGACGGGCTATAAAAACATGCAATATGATGACACGTAAGCGGAACTATAAAAAAATATGAATAAAAGCCTGTTAGTTTCTTTCTTAAATAGCGAGTTGTAAGTTTTATTCATGCATCCCAAACCTTTCTAATTCTCCTATGATGTCAGCTCAGCAGCATTGATTCTCCTGGAGATTCTGAAGCAATAAGGGGTTTTTGAGTGAGGGGGGGCAGACACACTCAACTCAGCCATTAGGGCTTGTGTGTGGCACCGTTAAGTGGGTCACATGCAGAGTGTTGTCGACCTTGGGAATTCGTCCTTCTTGCGAAGACGTTCAGCCTCTCTTGTTTTGCGCAGCCTCACCAAGACCTATTTTTTGAGGGAGAGAAAAAAAAGGCACCCCATTCAAATTGTTGTCGCATTTACATGCAGGAGGGTTGATGGAATCTGATTTGGGATTCATTTGCAAGAGCGTTTGTGGCACGTTCGTGAGATTCTTTTAGCGCTCTCTACTTCGGTCACCTGGCTGGGAGATGTATGATGTTCACACCATCTGGTGGAATCGCTTTAGAAACAGGACGAAGAGGTAATTATGATCTGGAAGGTACAGCCGGCGCATTGGTGGCAGGGCATGGAGTGCAAAGTCTGTCTCCTCTAAAAGGGAGCCTGCACCAGCGTGTAGCTATGTGGGTCGCCAGCTATTTTAATCTGCAATGTTGCCGGGAATACCTGAGGGATTGGCCAGGCTCTGTCGGAATGGGGGCTGACTGTGTGTGTGTGTGTGTGTGTGTGTGTGTGTGTGTGTGTGTGTGTGTGTGTATAAATTGCTTGTGTAGTTGAGAAAGGCTTTGTGTGTGTGTTTAAAATAGCGAGACTGCTGCAAGTTGATGGACCAGTATCAAGCACTTTTCCCTCCATCAGATTCAAGTAGTGTGTACTTTTAAGCAGAGAGTGCTGTTCTGAGCGAGCCCTTAGTGTCCTACTGACTTTCCTTTCCTTTACAGAACACATTCTTATTCGACTGCTCTATCTTTATCTCTCTTTCTTTCTCCCGGTCTCTTTCTCTGCGGCTTTTCACAGACAGGTCAACAGCTTAATTCTTCATGAAGAGTGCGAGTGACTCATCTTCACTCTTATTCAGTATTCAGAATGAGATCACCCAATAACTTAAAGTGCTTAGTGTTCCCATGGTCCCATCCGAGCTGTAGATTTCAGAAGAAAGATGAAGTAACCCCTTTGACTAGTTACAGATTTGAACGGTCTTCCCGACAACTATGCCGTCATCACAGACTTTGTGACCTTGTGGCAGACCGATGAAGGCTTGCAGGAGAGAATAAGGAGTTTAATCAGGGAGTGCAGCACGTCCGCAACACGCCACCGCCCCCCCACCCCCCCCGCAGTGCAGACAGGTGTGATGGCAGCAGGGGCACCTGCCGAACCAGCCTGCTCTGACGTGGAGCACAGGGGCTTCAAAAAGCTCAGCTCCCAATCTGGTGTTATTTATACACTAAACAGGTTGGGGCACCTCGGGTAAGCGCGTTGACGCCAGAGGCGAAGAAAACTGGAGCTCCACATGGTCAACCACAGAGACACTGCTGAGTCCCCTGGCCTACCTTCACAGTTCACTCTTGGCAAAAGACTGCCTTTTTGTGGCTTCCATTGTAGTCAGGAATTAATGGACTGCAAAGGCATTCATCAAGTCCCAGTTAGGTTTCCTTTTTATGTCTCTGTAGCAGTCGTGTCAGACGCCGGTAATTGGGTTCAAAGTAGCATCACTGTAAAAGGCTACGTGGGAGTGAGTCAGAAAAGGGCGGGGCCCTTACAGTCTTGGGTGACCTCACTCTCAGCCTAACTACTGTGGAGTGTGCATGGGGAGGAGGGAGGTGGTGGACACGAGGGATGAGGTCATTCTTTGAGTCTGCAGAAGAAATTTGTATAGGCAGCTTTGTGTATGTGAGTGTTTGCATGAGTGATGGACACTCAGGAAGAAAGAAAAAAGAGATCTATCTATCTATCTATCTATCTATCTATCTATCTATCTATCTATCTATCTATCTATCTATCTATGCATGCTCAAAAATGTCTATAAATTTCAATAATGTGTTGTTGTTTTGGTTTGTGATTTTTTTATAGTGGAGATTTTGTGTCATCTCATGATAGCCACCCCCCTCGCACCCCTCCCACCAGACACACGCTCACCCTGTCTCAGTGCTGACCGGCTGAGTGGCAGGCATTTTGTCTGGTGTTTAAGAGATGAGATATCAGAAGAGGAAAGGACACTGTGCACAGATTGAGACATCACAACAAAGCTGTGGCTCGGAGTTTTGTATTGCAAGCACGTAACAGGAGTAGGATCAGATCAGAGGAGGTATTTTCTAAAGCAGCCATCTCCTTTGAGATGGCCTTGATACATGTGTTTTGTTTCTCCAAAATGGTTTAAAGACTTTGGGTTATAGCTGCTAGTTCGCATTTGCTTTCTGACATTTTGTCTCCCTTTAAAAACTCGATTCGATTTCTTTCTCCAACTTGAAGAACTCCAAAAATGGCAAAAACGTTCTGTGTAATGGCCCAAAGGATTCTATTTTATATACCAACATTTTTGTATTTATGATAAACAACAGGCTTGTTGCTCCTGATAACATTTCATTAAAACACCTTGATTGTTTTTCCCAGTGCCTTCAATTATCTCAAAGTGACCATGTTTACTCATTCTTTGACATTACCACTGGGGGAAAATAAGAGCAAGGGTAAGAGCAAAGGAGTTTGTTGTCCCATAAAATACAAGCTGAGCTCACTTGGTGTAATTACCATCCTGCAAGATAATTATAAAGAGGACAGAGCCAGGGATGAAAAAGCCATTTACGCGCTCCTTAGTGAGCGACGGCAATTAACTGGGTTGCTTAACCTGGTGCTGAAAAATTGAGTTGGGCCGTGATCTTGTGCAGTTATCACACAAAACAGAACCATGAAGGCCTCTCCTATCTCTCAGAGGTGAGCTCCTAAAAAGGGGTTCATGCAAGTTGTTTAATTTTTTAAGCGGCTTTGCCAAATCGACGTTGCTCATTTTGTTTTGGAGCCTTTCGTGCGTGAAAAATCCCTATGGCACAAAAGCTTCTCAGCCGTGCTGTTACTATAAGATGGTTTGAGCGCCTGAATAAGGAAACGTGGACAAGGGGGGAGTCACATTTTTGTTATCTTACCTGCCTTTGTCCATCATAGGGGGCTAATCTGGACTCCTTTTGGATTTGGATTGGTTGAAGCTAATCTATGCGCTGCTTCAAACCCTTTTCCCGCTGTAAGTAACATGCTTGCAGTGCTTCACATTGATGCTACTGCGGAATGTTCCCGGCAAGATCTATTGTGTGTTATCTGTAGGATAGTAATCTGGGAAAGAGGCGAGAAAGTATGCCATAACCTGCGTTCTTGAATGGAGTTAGTACAGGCCCCTGCGTCATACTCGTCCGCTGTCCAAAGTCCTCGGGGTAAACCGAGTTTTTTAGTTAGATAAAGCAGGAAACAAGCGCAGATGCATGGAATGTGTTTCCTCTCTGTTAGGGCCTCCTTGTCACTGCTGTCACACTCTTTCAATTGGTAACATCCTGTTCTTGTGTGCAAGGAACCATCCAGAGTTTATTTAACACAATGTGACTCAGATGGGCAGCAGGATACCATCAGCTGCTTAAAAAACACGAGAAATGTTCAGGAAAACGCATTGATATAATTGTTCTTAATTACCGTTAACTAAAAAATCATGTTTATTTGGCGCAATAGGCCTTCAGTGCGCCCCCTGCTGCTTCGTTGTCAGACACTCTTCCTCTTTTCCCTCAAGGTTGCATGACATACCGTCTATTGTTTTTTTGCCTTCAGCAAGGAAAGGGAAGTAGGAATTCCTGACTGACTGTCCCCACAGTGTGCCTGGAGTAACGAGCTCCTTCTAATAGCTTAATAGGGTGGGTAAAGGCAAGAAGATGAAAGGGGACAGGCTTGGTGAACTGACATCTCGAGTAACTACCCTTGCATTGCTGTGACATAACTCCTGAAAAAGGGAACGCTGCCCACCAGTTCTAATGCTTGGGTAATTTTAGCCTCTCTCCATGTGGCTTCCCGCTCGTAATTGCAGAAGGTTGAAAGTGCAGTGGTATCTGTTGGACAGAATCCCAGAAAAGGTAAAAAGAGAAAGAACTCAGCGCTTCTGTCTTTACTGTAAGTGTTAGTAAAATAGATGTAGTGGATTTCATTCAAGTATGCTTCCATTTCCCCTGAAAAAAATTAAAAGCGTACTGATTCAGGATGCTTTAATATACGCAGGGTGTCCCAGCGGTCTTCATACAAAAAAGGGAAAGTAATGCTAATTTGGTAAATTATCTTTTGCCATGTCCTCTTGGAGTGGTCTTTAAGATCCTGAGATCCAAGCCCACTCAGTGTTACCTGTGGAGGCATGCAAAGGCCGTGGCGTACCAGGAATAAATTCAGCACAAAGATCATTTATAGTGTTTTAAATGGAATAACGCATCAAAAAAATCTTTGCATGTTTTAGAAAAAAATTGGTAATCATGTTGAGGATGTTGTCTAAATAGTCAAATAAATTGCCCCAATATATAAAGACTTGAGAGGTTTTCTGTAGCAGAAACTGCCTCCTTCAAACAACTTAGGCTGCTAGTCAGATGACTTGCCTGTGCCCGAGTGGATGTAACTTGAGCTCTCCACACAATACCCAAAGGACTATGCATCTTATGAGACAAAAAAGCCCCAGAGTCAGCCCCCCGCCTCCAGCTCTCTCTTTGTTGCCCATCTCCTTTTGTCTCGCCACACTCTCTCTTCTTGTTCTCTTTTGTCTTCTGGTGTTGTATCCCCCCTCCAGCACTGATCTCTTTGCAGTGAGTAATGAAGATTAGCCTACACAATAGGACCCCCATGCTTGCACAATTACTCGTGCACACACAACACACAGACGCAAACACGCCAGTTTCCCAACACTCAGTCTCCAGAATCTTATAACAAGCTGTTAACCCCACTTAAAAGTGTCCCTTCTCAATCGGCTTGTGATGGGGAATAATCCCGCTTGAGCGATGTAATGTAAATCGCTGTATCCTGATTAGATTATCCCAGTGCCACCAGCCAGCGGCCATTAGCCGACCCATACACAGATAAACAGCGGCTCGTCCCCCAAATCCAGTTAAAGGAAGACAGGGACCCATTCTTTGGAGCTAAGTCTGTTGTGCCTTCTTCTGAATGCTGTCGTCTCGCTGGCTTTTGTTGGTACGATTAGCCTACATTTCGCGTTGTGGTTCAAATCTTCACACTTTAATAGCGTCTCACAGTGTCATCAGCTGGCATAATGGCTTTTTTTTTTGTTTGTTTAGGACTGGTATTTAAACCAGACATGGTATAAACATGAACGCAGAAATATTTGACTTTGCTCTTTTAAGTTGCACTGAATACAGCAGTGTCTTTCATGTGGTCGATTTCCATTCACAAGACTTTATCCCAATTCTTTTCTCTGGTCACAAGCAGTCGCTGGTTCATGTTTGAATGGTTTCTAAGTAATGTTTGACCTAGAATTATTTTTTGTCTGAATGGCATGTCTTTATCTGCTAAACCATCCCCTGTTGTACTACAACGGACAGAGGGTATTTGCTAAACAGTTTCCCAAAAAAAACAAGTCCCCGTCCCCCTCGACCTGATCAAGAGGACGCTGTTCCTTTCACACAAACAAACATTTGCTGGTGAAACAAATGAGAGCAGGATTTGGTGCCTTGCACTTCTTTCACAGCGTTCTTGTCCCCTGTTACAAAATTGCCATCGGTTTGGTTTTTTTTCGAGCAATGTTTTGTAGAATGCAGGGAAACAAGATTTGGTGGCCACACAAGCGCATTCATTAGCTGCAGCTGTGTAATGTCAAGCGTACAGTCTCCTTGTGTGTCTGGGTACAGATGGAGAAGTTGGCAGAAGCAGTTCTCCAGTGGCAGTGCCATTGCCTATTTATTCTTTAGAAACCCCATCACTCCTCACTTCAATTAAGAGGTAATAAGTTATAATAATAATTAGCAGTGCCAACTCTGTCTAGACAGGGATTATGCCAGTGGTCAATTAAAGGCTTGCAGTATATATTGTATAATGGAAATTGAATTTTCAAATCCAACTATTGACTTTTCTGTCCCGAACATTTGAACAGTGAATTAGCTCTTCTGACCACTCGAATACAGTCTCATATCAAAATCGGCTTATGAGTTGAGAAATATTTCACTCCGCACCGATCATGTATTGTACTATGTACGGAACAATATGGCGTCTTAATCTAATCAAGTGTTGTTCCTTTCAAGGTCGTCACTTGGTTCCTTTTATAGAGAGTTTTTAGCTTTGAAAAGATTTTCAATGGTTGGTGGTAAAGTGTACCACGAAGGGTGTTTAGTCTTCTAATTACTATGCATAGCCACAATAAACTCTATGGTTTGTGCCTCTTTACAAATGTAGAAAAATGAGTCATGTGTCTACAGAGAAATAGGATGTATAATGAAGTGTTTAGAGGCTTGTTTATGAAGAGGAGATGATTCCTCTGGCCAGTGCACCAGCGTTTTAGCGGTGAGATGAAAACAAGGTGTTTTCTTCTCCTTAGGTGGCAATCTTCAGAGCGCATCGGGAAAACGTATGTCATAACAAAACTGTCTCGCTTCTATGATGAACCTGAACGGGAGACCTAATGCACCGCCGAGGGCTGTCAGCATGCATTAGCTCATGTACACCTTTGTCTAATGAATGTTGTCCCGTCTCTTAAACCTGATTTCAGGCCAGAATCCTCTGACAAAAGCACATTTGTTTTATAGCATTAGGAATTTAGAAAAAAGGGATTACAATTCGAGAACTTATTACAATCAAACGTCTGAGGTATTTTAGTCTTAAAATGAAATCTGTTTACTCCTAATGAATGAAATACTCCCACTCTGATCGTTGGATGATTTGGGGAAATAGGAAGGCTGAAAAAGCCTGAATCCGGAGATGCAACAAAGCAAGATGTGATTGAATTTTATGTAAAAAGTGATGGTGAAAATAAATAAACCAGTAGACTTTAAAGAAATTCAAACCATTTCTAACAAATCATTAAATTTATAAAAAAATATAAATATATATAATAAACCCCAACAATGTGGCTACTATGGAAACAGCTTCAGGTCATGTTACATTCGTCTGAGTAAAGGCTGAGTGTCTGGATTTCCGCTTGTCTCCCAGAGGAGCTTCCCGGTGCTCACCAGCCACAGATGCGGAAAAGGAAGAGGAAGTTGAGAGTTGGAGTTCAGCCACAACAGTTCCTCAGAAAGCCAGTCTCTCAGCACAGCTTTAGGCACAGGAAGGAGAATGGAGGGTACACAAAGGATGAGGGTGCGATTAAACAATGAATTTGCCATGAACCGGCGAATTCGGATTGCACAATGAGCATGCAATTAGCTTTTCGTGAGAGGGTAAATATTGATACAAAGTAATGAGTGTGTTGAATTTTGCATAATCTCGCACCCAAAGCCAGTCTTAGCCTTTCACCGAGGGTGTTTAGGAAGATTGCGTTTGCTCTTTGCTACTAGGCTACTTTTCTTCCTCAGTAACTTTTGTTTTATTCTCACTGCCACCTCGAGGATGTGCTGCTCTATTTAACATCTGGCACCAGCAAAAACTCTAGTGGGTTATGCAAAGAAACATCAGCAAAAAAAACCCAACACTAATCGCTATCCTAATTGGCATTACATTATTAAAGGTAATGTAAAACACACATGGCATTCTTTATACACTTAATTCATTCCTTATCTATTTTTGAAGCAAATGTATATAAATTCCACACCTGAATACCATTTCCTTTTCTTTGTTTTGTGTATGTGGATATTTTTTATTTAATATACGTGGTGATGTATTTTAAGTGCATGTTGACTGAGGCTACATATGTATTAATCCAGATCAATTTGAAAACTTAGTTTTCAATCGATTAGCAAAAGTTGCTCATTCACACTGAAATGTTTAAAATAAAACGTACTGCACATGAGCAAAACGTAACGCGCTTCCACCTGCGCCATTTCCGTCTGGGGTTTATTTACTTTTTGAAGTACTTTTTTCCCGAAAGACAGTCCGAATTTATCCATTCATACATTTTTGTTGACCAAAACGCAGAGAAATACATGTGAATGCTTTCATGTTTAACATCAAAATAATCGTATTTTTCGTAGATAGAGCATTTCATTGTGTTTTACACATTTCACTACCATTAGATCTACAAAATCGTATTCAAAAACAGTGATCCAGTTCCTTCCAGACATCATCTTCATATTAAGTGTGCTAAAACTCCTTGGTTTTGGCAGCCAGACCGCATCCAATATGGGGGAGAAAAAGGTAAAAAAAAAAAACCCTCAAACTGTGTCAAGAACGTGAGACCTGCCACATATAAGCTGCTTGGGTGCGGAGACTAATGGCCAGCATGTATTGATTTTCTGTTTTCTACTAAGCCTACACATAGAAGGTCAGGGTTACTCTGTCTCCGGGCTCAGTGATGTGGAACAAAAACCAAACCAGGTTTATGACAACAAGAGAGCCGGTAGTTAAATCCGCAAGATATACAGTATTTATATGCAGGTTTGTGTGTAAATTTAGCGCCATAACACATTTCTACAATGTCAAGGTCATATTGTTTGGCATTGTAAGCTGTTGGATTTTCGGGGGTTTTCCTTCGGTTCTTGTCGGCTGTCTGGTTCATAAGCTGTAGGAGTTGCAGATAGACACAAGGGATTTAACTATCGCCTGGTATCCAGGCAACCACAACAATAATGATACGCATATGTAAATGGAGGACTTGTGTGGCGCACAGTTGGCCTTTTTTTATTTATTTTTTTCCTCCCTGAAATGAAGTGCACAGTTTCCAACAGCAGACTCGAAAAAAAAAACGCATCAACGGGGCAACGAGAGCCTGCGGACTGTCTGCAGCCGGGGATCGTTCCCTCTGTGTCTGGCTTGCTAAGTGAAATCCATCCTGTCTTTTATTTTCTCTTATTCTACACTATAACAAAACCTCGCCCAGCCAGGCAAGGTCAGCTCTAACCCTCTATCATATATATATATATATATATATATATATATGGGTAAATGGGTGATTCTTCATGGTTAGTGATGTGGGATAGTGCTAATCCTTTCACAATAGATCCCTTTCTAGTTGCTCTTAATAAAAAGAAAGATCGATTCGTTATATATCTGACAAGAAATGCGTCTAATTGCAGACGGCTTGCTCTTTTTAAAGTGTGCAGTAGAAAAACAAGGCTTTTTTTTTTTCCTTCACGTCATTCAGGAAAAGTGCAGCAGAACGAGATACGGTTCTTATCAATAGATTTCAACAGGATTTTACAAATTCGTCGAAGCGTGTCGTTAAATACTATCACCATCTTTCTTTTTGCATTTAATTGGCTTTGCAGCGAAATACATTCTCAACCATGTTGTTCTTATTGTGGACAAATGTCAGAGGGCACAACCCAAGATTAAAAGAGCCAGCAACACACAATGTGTGTGTGTGTGTGTGTGTGTGTGTGCAGCCTCTGCATCGGTGGCCACAGGCCAAATGAAACTGGATTAAATTATCCGTCCAAATTAAAAGAGCATATCTGGGCTGTCCCAACTAACAGCTGTTAGCATTTTTCTTCCACATGGATCGTCTACATTCATTTATTTTATGGTCTATGTTTATTAGGCCGGGCGTGATGAGGATGGAGTAGTGTAGAAGAGGGAGTATGGGTAGTGCCCAGGTGCTAATTGACTTGCTGTTCTATTGTGTTTTTGTGTGTGTGTGTGTGTGTGTGTGTGTGTGTGTGTGTGTGTGGAGGTGGCGGATGACTGTAAGGCTACTGTACTGAGCGAGAAGGGGGTGATGTGGGGGGTGACACAGGTGCAGAACCGGGCACAAAGTAGGGGCCATTACACAGCAGGAGAGTCTGAGTGGACTCACTCCATCATACATTGCTCATTAAAATTTCATAGGAGGCGAGAATTGAAGTCCAAAGAGAAAAAAGTTACCTCAGAAATAAGTTGTAAAGACGTCAGCCACGTGCGTTTGTCCTTCTGTGTGAACTGCGCACGTCCTGTTTCGGAGTTTGTTTCTGTCGGATGTCCCTGAGCCGTCCGCTGTTAGTGAAGGCTTGTGGAACGATTCGGTCGATTGTTCTCGGATGTAAGCGCGTCTCTCCTTACAAAAAAACTAAAATAAAAAGGCGACGCCGAAATCCCCTTTGTGAGATGGTCGTTTGCGATAGAGCGAGTCTTTCATTTCGAACGCTTTCTTTGATGGTGGGAATTGAAAGATCAAAAGGAATCGCCCGGGCCACTCTGTGCTGTACCGAGCTGACGTATGTTGACTTTTCACATAAGTGCCTTTCAATTTATTTGTCCATTAACCATTTTATTGGGACACTTTTTCATGCTTTTGTTGGGGCTTTTGTTAGGAAACCGGCTGTTAGCTACGCCAGTTCATTGGTTTTATGGCCCACTTTTCAATAGGGCAACCAAAAGCACACACCCTTTACCAAAATAAATAGGCGCACACAGTTAGTCAAACACACACGCAGTAAATCACAACGTCCTCGCCGCCTCATGTGTAACTGTATCCTCTAAATGTCAGGATTCCTGGGGTTTGGAACTAGGGGGATGGGCGGATGACAGTGAATGGAGTGGGGAAGCTCAGGTGCCGGGCTGTGTGTGTGTTGCCTTGGATTCAAACCACCACAGCACTACTCATCACTACTGCCTGAATAACAGGCCAAATGTGGCAGCCCTGGCCTCTGGGTCCTACCACCCAGCCAAAAAGGCGCACAAATCCATGAAATCCTATCCACAACAGCGTGGGGCTCCGATTACTGTGATGTTCATCCTGTGGTGATGATAGTTTAAATGTCACTGGGAAAGATAGGATCTTCCTCAGACACAATATGTGTGGCTGACGAGCTTCCTCCTCTTGCTTTCTCTCTCTTTCTTTCTCTGCGACCCAAGGGGTGGTCCGTCACGGACATGCAACAGAGATTCAAAATGCTTCGTGCAGCTGATGATAAGCGTCTCTCTCTTGGCACAATGGCTTTCCCGGGGTTCCTCAGTAATTGTCAGGTCGTTTCAGAGCTAATGGTGCAGCAGCCGCCACAGGCTCCTTAGCCCAAAAAAATTATATATATAATATATATTCCAAATCAGATAAATGGAAGGTGCAAGCAGAGCAAAAGCATTCCTTAAACGAATCAAGGACACAGTCGTAATTTTACAGACGAGTGGTTGTGATCATCGGAATGTGCGGATGATGATAGCTGTAGTGGATAGACAGAAGCCGTAGGTTATTGTTCCAGGCCCTGCAGGGGGACAGCAAAGATGCCATATCATAGACAGATTTCATCAAACCGGCTCATTGAAAATGACACCATTTCGGCGCAGAATCCCAGTGTGAACCGGATCGCGAACTCTCCTCTCCCTCCCACGTTTGAGCCTCCATGTAGTGGCCCAATATATTAATTAATTTTTGTTGTTGTTTTTATTCTAATGCCAATAAAAATCAAGGGGTAGGTTTTTAGTTACAGCACCATTTTACTCGCACAAACACGTCCGTGATGCAAGAGTACACACACTTGGGCTTCCCATCAGCAAATTAGCTGAATAAAGAGCCTCTCTTCACCGGGTCGTTTGAGTGGCTAATTAGTCATCAACGCATGCTGTGGAGGGAGAGAGAGAGGGAGAGAGAGAGAAGGGAGATCAGCGTTTCATCACGAGGTAGCGCTTCAAACAGCATCTGATGAAAGCCAAATCGCTTAATTAAAACCTATTTGTATTTAGGGAAAAAATATAGTTTCAATCCAAGGATACAGGGAGCAGGGGAGGGGGAGAACAGTTTTTTGTAGATGCAGGCGGAGATGTGAAAGCATTAGTTTTTATATAATCTGCTGACTTTATTAAGCACACAGGGAGCTGAGACGGGGAGAAGAATGCCTTAGATTGGCCTTAATTTTTTTTCTTTGTGTCTAGTTTGGACCCGAGCCTTGTTAGCTAATAGCAGTTGGCAGTGCCCTCTTCCCTCCCTCTCGCTCTTTCCAGCCATTTCTCTCTATCTTCCCCTCTCTAGCTGTCTCTTTGTGTGATAACGCCTCTTAGACCCACATCTATTATTGATGGAGCCCAGTGTTACAGGTGCAGCAAATAAAAGTCCGACGTTCTTATATTCACTTCAACAAATATCAGCCTCGATTACAACTAAACCCACGAATGCATCTTTTGCCAGGAACGCTAGCGAGCGCGTTCTGAGCAGAGATAGGATTTGTCGCTTTATTTACGCAGGATTCCCCAGTAGTGCTTGATGTGAACGATTAAACTCACCTGTTTTAATCGTCCAATCCGTGAAATAAACCATTTTCACCTTCCAGTTATTCGTAATCATAAAGCCGCTTTCTTCACGCACATGCTCCATTCGATTCTGTAAGCCACGGCCGTGTCGCACACGTGAAAACAAAAACTTTGCCTACAAATCAGCTCTGTAAAAACACCGGCAAGTAAAATCATCCAAGATGCAAAAACTTCCGCCGCTGAATTTCCCGCTTTCTAAAACCGGGATAAAAGGCCGTTCACACGGACGATTTACACACCTGACGCGTATTCTAGGGCTTATTACAACAAGTGCACAAGCGTCACCTCATCGTTAAAATAGAACCCGCATTTAAAACATATAATTGATCAGAACAGCAAAAAAAAAAAAAAAAGTATAAAATATGTATAATATATTCCAGTTTATTAATAGTATAGAGATTTCTTATAAGAGATCTGATGCATGTGCACGTTTTTCTTTTTGTGGATATGGATAATGCTGCCGTGGAGCGAGCGGTGCATATTATAGTCACGGTGTTGTGATGAAATTTGAATAAACCCAGTGTGTCAGTATTAAGCGGTAACAACAGCTGCTTTTCTGCTATGCTACAAATTGGTTTGGAGTTGAGCTGAAACAGAGTCAAAGCCTTTTAACTGGGTTTGACGTTCCATTACGAGCCGGAGTGTAAAATCCGAAGGGAAACACACTGCTGAATAGAAAGAGCTATAGTGTATATAGACCACGGCTCTGGCATGGAGAAGCTGGTGTTGGATCTGTGATGATCGCAAATGTTGAGCTATTTTATGAGTTGCTCAAGAGCTCCTGGTTCCATAATCTTAAATGACTGTATAAGACTGTAGAAAGAACATTACTCAGAATCTTACATTCCAGTGCTCATGTTCTCACTCTCCAGTGTTCTGTATTGTTTAAAGATTATAATCACACTCTTGATGTCACCCAAATGAGGATAGGTTCCCCTTTTGAGTCTGGTTCCTCTCAAGGTTTCTTCCTCATAACATCTAAGGGAGTTTTTCCTTGCCACAGTCACCATGGCTGCTCATCAGGGATAAATACACACCATTCACCTTAACTGTTCAATTCTGTAAAGCTGCTTTGAGACAATGTCTGTTGTGTAAAGCACTATATAAACATTGACTTGACTTGACTATATATTGAGAATTTGAAACCATATCTTCAGTGAAAAAAAAACACTTAATATAATTGTTATAATAATTATTACTATTAATTATGTGTATCTATTTAGTAGTTTGGATCTTAATTGTACGATACATCTACATATAGTGTGGTGTGGTTAAAAAGGGAGTTGTGCCAATGCTCCTCTGACCTCACTGCCAAAATGCTTCTGCTGCGACATTCGGTACGGGACAGTCTAATATCCAAACCGGAGAATAATATTGTTTGACCATTAGAAATGAAACTGCTGAATAGGCAGTCAGTGAGCCATAGTCTCGCTGTCTTTCTCTCTCTGTGCCTCTCGCTTATTCACTCTTGCCTCAGCTGAAGTATTTCTCACTTTAATGAACCCACCTTCACAAAAGGAAGGCTAAAGGTTTATTATCTTAAGCAAGGTGCTCGTTTCTGCTTAAAATACCACAAAGAGAGCGGACGCAGAGGAAAACCATAACATGCATGGGTAAATAACTTTCCTTTAAGTAATAAAAAAATTCTTGGAATGTTTTATTTCTCTCCCGGAGAGACGTAAGCTCTCCTGAAAGTGTGCTCAACCATCTGAGGGATGTGGTAGCTTAAGTGGTTAAGGCTTAGAAAGGTTTCCTTTCCATGGTATCACCAAGCTGCCATTCTTGGGCCCTTGAGCAAGGCCCCTAACACCATGTGCTCTGGGGGTGTTGTATCATGACTGACTCTGCACTCTGCCCCCAGCTTCCTAAAAAATCGCTGGGATATACAGAGAAAATAATTTCAATGCGCTGTATCGTAAATGTGACAAAGCTCTTCTCGTTGTCATTCTTGCAGTGAAACAGAAACCACCATCAGGAACTGGTGTTGACAATTTGTTGATGTTCCAGTAGGATATTTGGTGCTGGTTTTCCTTAAAACTATTATAGTTTGAACCTATGGCGTGACCTTTTGTGTTCAAATGAATCAATTGCTGAAGCAGGTATTAGTCAAGTGCTTGTATGTAATTGGTATTTTATTGACTTTTTTTTTAATTGAACTGTCTTTTCTGTGTTTCATGTTCTAGTGCTCTACTTTGTGCCGCATCAGGATCCTCCCCGTAAAGAGTTGATTAAACGTGATTTATCAAGTAGTACATGGCGATTAGTGTCATGCTGAAAAGTAACTAGAGTTATCTGTGCTTCACTTTACATCCATCTCTTTTTTCAACACAGACATGTCTGGAGCTGGAGCGGTACTTACAGACAGAGCCCAAGCGACTCTCTGACCTCTTCGACGAGGATCTGGACTGCCTCTTGACGCCAGGTTTTATGAAGGGGGACAGCGACGAGGACCTGATGGATCCACTGCTTCCGAGTCTATCGGACCAACCCAGTCCGCCTCCGCTGCTCGTTTCTCTGCCCAAAAACCTTCACACTCCAGCCAGTGCTAAGACCAGTGAAGCAGGGGTGAAAGAGGGTAACGGGGGTGTCCACCCAGCACAACTGAGTGCCGTCACCTCACTAACGCCACCTTCGTCACCAGAACTGGGCCGGCATCTGGTCAAGCCAACGCAGACCCTCACCGCAACGGCCGACGGCACACTCACGCTCAAGTTGGTGGCAAAAAAAGTGGGCCTGGCCACCGCCAAATTGGTGGCAACACAGTCATTGCCTTCACCACCGGCCCGGGGAGCGCAGAGCGACGGAGAAGGAGGTTTGGGGTCGGCAGGAATCGGCGACATCCCAGAGAACAAGAAGAGGGTCCATCGCTGCCAGTTCAATGGCTGCAGGAAGGTTTACACAAAGAGTTCCCACTTGAAGGCACACCAGAGGACACACACAGGTGAGATTCCATCAGACCCTCAAGGCACATGATGCTAATGAAGCAGTTGTTTGGACATATTTGAGGGCCTCTTCTTTTTTTTTTTTCTTCTTTTTTTTAAACAAAAGTTCCATTCTACTCTTCAAAAGCAAGTGGATTGATGAAAGCTATCAAAATCCCGCATTCCTGTACTGCATAGTTCGGAGTAAGGTCTGTCTACACAAGACACGCTCAGAATAAGGTATTCGTCCCCCAGCTCACTTTCAGGATAAA
Organism: Silurus meridionalis; assembly: GCF_014805685.1. Lineage (NCBI taxonomy): Eukaryota > Metazoa > Chordata > Actinopteri > Siluriformes > Siluridae > Silurus > Silurus meridionalis. Next base: position 8,293,690 of record NC_060886.1, read on the forward strand.
ATACGTTCCGCTACACTATTCAGAACCTGTCAGCACAGTCCAAAATTGCAGGATGATTGATAGAGTGGCTCGGCTAAAATTCGTATCTTGGCTAATTCAGCCACATCCACCTCTGCTTTGCTGCTGTTGCCCTCTTGCTGAACCCTGAGAGGGAGTTGTGCTCCAGCGTGCCCTCAAGTCCCGCTGTGTTGATAGCCTCACTGTGGCTAATCTTGCTCGCGAGGCCGGCTGTTGACTCAGCGGGTTTCAGCAAGCAGTAGCAATGCTAATCATTATACTAGCTCACCGGCGGTGTTGCTGAAAGGGAAAAAAAATAAGTAACAATGGGAGAAAATGAAAAAACAAACAAACAAAAAAAAGCCAGAATGCATCCCACTGTATGCCAGCATCCCAGTTATGTTCATTGCATGCTGGATTCAATTTTGAAATGAGTTTAGTCCTCTTTTTTTTTCTTTTTTGTGTTATTATTTCAGTAGATTACTGGCACAGGAAAATCACGGGAACACTAACAGAACGGTTGGTTTTGGAACAGTGTTTGCGAGGTTAACAGTGTAGTCTGCTATGCAATATGGAGGGGTTGTGTGTTACCTCCTGGTTCTAAAATACAACCTAAGAAGGATGAAAGTGGTATGATTTATAACTTCTGCTGCAGGTGACAGAAGTAAAAATGCACACCCTGAAATCGCCAAAGTTTGATCCTCCAGGATCAGTGTGTAGCTGTTGACTGAAGAAATGTAATTAACTGTGGCATTAGTACCCAGGCCACCGACGGGGGGGCAGCAGGGGGTGGTTGATGAGAAGACAGCAAGTTGCTAGGAAACCCTATCGCATGAAGAAAGACTAGTAGCAAGCTGGCTGTTTGTAGGTCTGGATATCAAGGTTACAGTATGCCAGTCCAGCCAGAGCTTCACCAGCCTAGGGTCCAGCTTGACCCCGCTGCCTACCCCACTCGGCTCCGTACATTTGGGTTGCCAAGCAACTACATTGCACTCAACGAAAGCAAACAGTAATTGGCTGGTGCCGCAGAGTGTCCCTCCATTGCATTCTGCAACTGCACGGCGCTCCCTCACTCTAACTTTACACCCTCACTCTTTCTCTCTCTTTCTCTCTCTCTCTCTCTCTCTCTCTGACCGGTTGCTAAGCGACTCCATCATGCATCTGTGCCTTCCCAAGTTATAATTGGCTGGTGTTGCGGTTGCCGTGGTTGCAGGTCCAAGCCTGCCTTGCTGCTGTCTAACAGAGAGAAGAAGAAGAGGGGGAGAAGAGTGTGTGGGGGGGAGGCCGTGACAGAAGGAGGGGAGATGGTGCATGTTTGCGAGTGCATGTGTGCATGCGGATGGATGGGGGGTAGGGGTCTCTGGCCAATTACCCAGAGTGCAGTGTGAAATGTTTGGTGTCTCGCACCTGCGGCCCCACCACTTTGCAAAATCTCGGCGTAAGGGAGGGCTCCTCTCTGGTTCCGTCCATCTGTGAAGACACGAGTACACGTCGGGGATATTATTCACCACTGATTTTATAAACCAGGAGAACTCAAGGACAAGCAAATCCAATAAAAAGAAAAATGGTATTTGGACCGCTCTGTGTCTCAGTCAAACTGACCTGAGAGAGACACCGCAGTCTGCTCTGCATCGTGCAAGGCGCCAAGGAAGTTTAGTGGAAATAATTTCAAATATGGTCTCCTCCATTTGTTGTCTGTAATCCTCAAAGAGAACTAAGGATGGGGGGAGGGGGGGAAGGAAAGAGGAAGCAGTTGCAAGAGTTACATCACACAGTTGGAATTTGTCCTCCGTGCTGTGTCATCCTTTACGTAGTGTTGCCTCATCGCCGGCTTTAATATATACCGAGCAAATTCAGGATATTCCCAGGTTTTACGAGCATTCCCCGATTTTCCTTTTGGCTCGCAACCAGATTTATGGGCCTCGACATCCTGTGCATGTTGTGATGCGATTAAGTGAATGTTGAGCAAGAATATGTTTAATTTCAATGCCGTTTTTAGGTGTCGAAAACGAGGCAAAATAAGTCGTCTAATTAGCAATTCCTTCCTGACAGATCCTTGGTCATTCTCCATCTGTATTAAATGGCATTAGCCAATGTCCTTAGGCATGAGTGTTCGAAGGAGAGAGAGAGAGAGAGAGAGAGAGACCAGCTTTTACTGTACTGTCATTTGCAATCTGGTACGCTGCACTCTGTAATCGAGCGAACCCAAATTTCACTTCGAACGTCTCTTCCGTCTAGTTAGGAAGATTGGCGGACACGAAGGAAGAGCAGTAACGCTGGCAGCTGGCTGACTGCGAGTACGATATTACTCCCCATTAAGCGTCATTAAGACCCCAATTATCCTTACCACCCCTGGATCTGAATCAGCACCGCTGACAACCCTCCATTTCCTACTCCGAGCTAGGCGGCCTAAGGCCAGAGCCGCGTCTGCTCGCCCCGAACGCTAGCTCCAGGCTGGGGCAGAACCGTGACCACAACAGACACCCACCCATCACTCTTTAAGCCTGATGGATAAAAAAAAAAAAAAAACAGTACAGCATGTTGAACAATGGGGATTGCCTCCCCCATCTGCTTAACTTCATCTGAAATTCAGATCTCTCATCAGGGGGTGGAGAACAGTTAATGGAAGTGGTTTCATGTTTTGGAAACGTGACTCTGGATTATAAATTAATGTTGTCACAGTGAATGAGTTAATTTGCACAGCTCTATTTTTTTTTTTTTTTTTGTGAGAGAAAAACATAATAATGGGGGAAAATTGTTTGATTTGGCTCATTGAGTGTTCCAGATGTTTGGGCCGCAGTAAGAGATCGTTCTCACGCAGAGAGAGAGAGAGAGAGAGAGAGAGAGATCACTGTTTAATAGAAGAAAACATTTTTATCTCCTGTTTAATGCCATGGATCTGTGTGTGTGTGTGTGTGTGTGTGTGTGTGCGCAGGTGAGAAGCCGTACAAATGCTCCTGGGAAGGCTGTGAGTGGCGCTTTGCCCGCAGCGATGAGCTGACTAGGCACTACCGCAAGCACACCGGCGCCAAGCCCTTCAAGTGTAACCACTGCGACAGGTAAGACGCACGCTATCACACGCGCACTCGGCTTCCTTCTTAGAGACTGTGTGATTATAAGGCTCTCTTCCAGACTTTTTTCCCTCCACGTGCGAGCAGCAGGCACAGCACCTGTCTCTCTCCGTCTATCAGACTCGCTTCCTCGCAATCCCCTCGTGCGCACAAATAAAATTCCTTTCAGCTGGGAATCGGCAGCATTAAACTGTCTCGCTCAGAAGTGTTGCCCTCCTTCCCTCCACATATCCCCCCCCAACCCCCCCGCCTCTCTCTCTCTCTCTCTCTCTCTCTCTCTCTCTCTCTCTCTCTCTCTCTCTCTCTCTCTCTCTCTCTAGCTCTCTCTCTCTCTCTTTTCCTTTCTCTCTCTCTGAAATTCTCTCTGAAGCCCAGCAGCATTTGCTGTGTGCTGGGATAGATCGTTTGGCAGTTAGTTTAAGACTCCCGTTTCCCTCATGAGGAGTTCATTCACAGTCCGGTCCTGCGATACTCGTTACCAAATTACTGCTCCTCTCTCCCTCGCTTTTCCCATCTGCCCCCTTTCTTTCTCTCCTCTAGTGCAGCGCGTATCGACTCGACAGATTCGAGGGGGAAATGAAGGGGGTGCGTTTTAAACACACAGGTTATATAACAGCAGTAAAAAGGAACTTGGGGCCTGTCCCGCGTTTGTTCGGACATTCTCATGGCTTAAGGAAGATGGACCGGGACATGTTCGATATACCTCTTAAGAAGGAACCGTGTGGTTTTTTTTGTTTTTGTTTTTTTCCCCCTCCTCGAGCTTTTCAGAGCATAATCGCACGAGACGAGCACCTACACACAAACGGTTCGTTCAGACGCACACAAGCCAGCGCAGTACATCAAACATTGTCATTACATCCCACAGTACTGTCAGAAATGAAAGCTCTCTTTGTCTCGATGTGATGTGACAGTGATGAGTTCGGGGAGGACTGATTGAGCGTGTGTGAGAGTGAGAGAGTGACAAAGGGAGTGTGTGTTTCCAAAAGGAAAGAGGGGAGAGCAAGCGAGATTTCCACGCGCACTGGGCTAGCTTTGAGTGATAGCCTGTCAGTTGACAATGGTAGGACGCTGTCATCCGGGCCGGCCGCTCGGCGCAAATTACACGCCGCGGCTGCGCGTGCACACCGAGCCTGCTCCAGGTGGAAGCACAATTATATACGGCTCCCCAGGCTGCTGCCGGCATGCCAACAGGGCCTCGGCTAACGCTCTCAGGAGCCGTCCATACATACATCCAGACCCGCTCACCTGCTCCGTCGACAAAAACCTTCCAGCTTCTGCAAGAAACCGTGGCTATAGAGTCCTCTTCCAAACACTGTCTCAGCACTGTCCTAATTACGCTTTACGTCTCGGGTTTTGGAGGCGATCTAGCAAGGTCTTTGACACCGAACTCACTGATAGCAGCATAGACTATGGGAAAAAAATGAAAAACATGACAGGGCCGCTGGCACATGGATGTAGAATGCAGCACTGTAATTGACTCTGTCTGATGCCAAGATTTTGACAACAGCTGCTTCGGCGCTGGGAATGGAAGTTATGACCATGTCCACCTCTTTCGCCTCTGTCAACCTCAGGGGAGCTTTTTAAATTGGGCCCTCTGGTTCGTGTTTCTTTGAATTGGACTTTGCATTAACCCATGTAGAAACTTGCTGCCGAATCCAGAGGGTGTTCCAGTTGAAGTGGATACCATTTTGCTAGTAAGAACATCCAAACCATATTATCAGGAAGTACAGGACTTTGTTCATTTTGCCCTGACGTACACTTTGAGAACCGGGATCTATCGAATATAATATCGATAATCCTGATATGGAGGCTCATAAGTGAGATTAATGATGGCAATCTATGCAAAGCAGACTTCTAACTGCTGTCTGAGAACTTCTACGTTGTCTGAGCGTCTATGTTCTGCGCTTGCGTGAGAGAACATTACTCTCCCCTACCAGCAGGTGGCAGTAGTCTGTATTCGCCGTTCAAATAGTTGAAACCAGAAACGCTAGAACCGTGAATATCTAAAGCGAGCAGCGTTTACACGTGTCGCGATCTCACTGGCATCATCAGCCCTAGGTCGTCGTCGTCGTCTTCTGGATGAACAAAGAGAGAAATGGATAAGAAGAAAGTGCACTAAACGGGCAAAATCGTGTCTGTGCATTCCCTTTTTACTCCGTCGACGTTTGCTTTTGTCAATTCCGTTTTTTTCCCCGTCTTGCTCTCAAAAAATTAAGCCGACCGGTGCGGAAAAACCACTTGACATTACCCCGACATCCGGCCGCCAGCTCGGTGTTGGCACGAGGGCGTAATTTCTAGGAGCACACAGTAGCAACCAACACTGGTGAAAATAAACGTCTGAAGGCTACCTTCGAAGATATAAAATAACCGTTCTGGATTGATCAGGCACTGTATGGATCCTGATTCAATGGAAAACTGCAATCCTGGCTAGTTAATGTACTAGTGTAGTGTAACATATGTCCTTTTCATGGCATGTGTTATATAAGATAAAAGTAATGGAGACAGCCCTGATTGATTAGCCCTAAGTAGGTTAGTCATTTTGGTATCACTATTGATGTGAAAAAAAAACATGCACTGGTCCTAGAAAGAAAGAAAAAAAAGAATATCGGTGCTCCTGTACCCCAGCGAGTTAAGTCAGAAGTTAATTTATCCAAAATAGAATAGGCTCTCGTGTGCTTCAATGTGTGAAAAGCGATGTGTAGGCAAACAGCTGCTTCTCTCTGTCCTCTCCGTTGCGAGCCATTCTGTTCAGCCTCCTTGAGGGACTTCATGCACGCGTGTGTCAAGATGATCCCACATTACCATCACAATGGACAGTGGAGAGCAGCCGTGGAAAGTTTAACTGCTAATACAGTCAGCTAGCGCACACACACACACACACACACACACACACACACACACACACACACACACATACTGTTACTGTGTCTCACACACACCCACACACCCATACACACAGAGACGCACACACATGGCTCATCATTAATCCTGCCTAATCAAGTCCAGCCCTCCTGTTGGGTGTGGAGTGGGACTGAGTGAGGGTGAGGGTGAGGAGAGGGGGGTTATGGGTGTGCCAGCTGGTGTGGCGGCCAGTGTCACAGGGCCATCTGTCCAGCAGCTCTTAACACACACACACAACACACACACACACACACACACACACACCTCTGCTCAGTCAACCTTTGATTTCTCATAGCAGAGGTATTAACACACAAGATGGAAAGAAAGCATTGTTGTTATTCAGAAGTGTAGATACAGGGCTGATATGCATATTCTAGACACCTGGATCTCGCTAACTACACAAAAAAAAGCTCATGGGGACCGGCGTGTCTCATTTGCATAATGCCGACTCCACTACTACTACTACCACTGCGAGATTGTTTTATGAACTTTTTGTTCTTCTTCCCCTTTCAAACATGTCTCCGAACCCATCACAACTGTCGACCTGTAGGTCACACACACACACACACACACACACACACACACACACTTCCTTTCCTGTGCCTGTTCTAGAGACACACACTGTAGCTGGCTACTAATTAATAATGCATACAGCCGACGGCAAATTAAAATTTTAATTCCTCATTTCGATCCCACCCACATCTCTTGCTGCTTCTTGTATTTTTTAACTACATTTATCATCATTTACCATCAGATGGTAATCCTAGTCTTTCAATGTGTGTGAAATATCTCAGGCATCCCGGCTGCGTGTTTTTCTTCTCTCCTCCGTAATAGGTCTTATCGGAGTTTAATCAAGGGTGTCGATTTTTACAAATAAATAAATAAATATACGTCCGAAACACGACCGTCTTGATTCGAGTGCTTTAGAAGTAACGCGACAATGCGATTTATAGAGTAGTTTCACCACCGGAGTTGAAATAAATCCCTTCCTCTTCCCTGTAAAATAAATAAAAAAAAGAACTCCAGCTAGTCTCAGTTATCTTCTCCATTCCAAAAATATATGTTATTCCATTTCTTTAGCAAAGAACAGCCGAGTCGCAGCATGTATCAGTTCGCTGGCAAGCTCACGACTTGAGACGATCTGTCATTAACTTAGGGAGAAGAAGAGATCTAGCGCTTAAATATTCTTTCATTTTTTTTTTTTTTTCTGAAAACCAAATGTTGTTTTCTTTCTGCTCCGAACGACTCCATCTGCAGAGCTTGGGCTGACTGTCATATGGTCCCCCATCACTGTTAGACCCCAGCCCGATTCATCAAATGCTGTTATTGCTGGGCGAGGAGCTCGCGATTAGCTAACATTGTCTCTCTCTCTCTCTCTTTCTCTTTCTCTCTCTGTAGGTGTTTCTCCAGGTCTGACCATTTGGCTCTGCACATGAAGAGGCACATCTGAGGACCAGAAGGGAAATGATAGTAAAGGAGCAGGAGAAAGAGAGAGAAGGGAGGGGAGAGTAAAAGAAGGTCTAAGGAGAAGTGGTGTTGTGCCCCGTCCAGAGATGAAGACTCCTGTGGAGACCTAAAAAAAAAAAAAAAAAACGAGCCTAAAGGAAATGGAGGCTATGACTAAGAATACATGAGGCAACGAGAGCAAAGCTTGCTGGATTCTTCACTTCTTGACAGTTAAAAAAAAATACACACACACACACACACACACACATGCATACATAAATACATACATACACACACACACATACATATATATACATATATATATATATATATATATATATATATATATATATATATATATATATATATATATACGTATACACACACATGTATATATGTGTGTATATATCAATACACACACACACAAAACCATGCCTTTGTTTTTTTTACAAGCTACTTAGCTCAAGCTCCTCGCTTGGGAATCAGACACTGCCAAAACGATCGCCGTTTTTTTTTTTCTTTTCTTCTCCCATGCACTATTGCTCTTCTCTGTACAGTACATCACAAGTATGGGACAGAAGATCTGTTAACATTGCATTGCTCACAAACACATCACATTTAATCCAACACTTTATCAATAGAAACGTTCCTGTGCTATCAGTTGCGCAGGAAAAAAAAAAATTTACTCATAATAATAATAATAATAATAATCATCAAATAAACAAACTCCGGTTCACGCCATTGTACAGCAAGCTGCCGCTTTTTTTGGAGGACGATGTTGCCAAACATTCTGGACAGTGACCAATGGAGGCTAGTGGCCAAAAGCAAGTCCCTGGAAGGAGCCCGTGCGCTGACCTCCTCTGCTCTTCGCTTCAGAGCGTGCTCCTCTCTTGACGCCTGTCACCTCGCAGGCATCCGAAACAATGCGCAGCGACACTTTCTTGCCTTTTTTGTTTGTTTGTTTGTTTGTTTGTTTGTTTGTTTTTAAGACAGTGTTACAAAACAGAAGATTGTTTCTGAACTGAGATGTCTTAAAACTCGAGATAAAAAAAAGAACTTTTGCGTACATGAGCGTGAATGTGCACATACGGGCACAGGGCTTTTTTTTGGGGGGGGGGGGGGTATGGGGAGTGACGTTGAATATAGCAAGTATGCTTGAAGGTTCAGTTCAGTGGTGCCTATCTTAGCACTGACAGCAAGGTGTTTGAAGGATGCACAGGAGGATCTACAAACCCCCCCACAGAAAGGATTTGGGCCGCTGACTCACCAAGCGGTTTTCATTTCACTCCGTTCTGATTTGATGCATACTGTTGTGCAAACCTGGCGTCAGCACGGACCCTCGTTGATGCTTTTTAACACTGGAAATGTTCTCCAGCTGCATACCGAGACCGGATCCTACGTTAAGAGCTCAAACCCCCGCATAGATGAAAAGGGGGCGGGGGGGAGACTCGTAAGGAAGCCTGTCTTCAGCTGCAGCTCCGGGAGAGGACGGAGGAAAGCAGGCAGGTCACGTGACTCTCGGACATGAGACGCCTGCTGGCATCAGGATCTGGAAAGGAGGGAAAAAATACATGAAAAGGAACCCAGTGGCATCGCGCCAGACGAACTTTGCCTGCCTGTTTCGTATCCATTGTCTGCACTGACTTTTTTCAACGTTCTCTGTGCTTTATTTCATACAGACAAAAAAAAAAAACACGAAAAAAAGCAACAAAAAAAGCAACAAAACTATTACGCGAAAAAAAGAAATAAAAATCTCTCTCACATAGACACGCGCACGCAACAAAAACACACAATGGTTTTATTAGCTCATGGCTCTTTTTTTCAGAGATAAAGCAGAAAATATTCAAGGGGGATAAAAAACGATCATGTTAATGAATGAATTAGAAACAAAACACTGCATGGCAGCCTCTCTCAAACATACACACTTACGCACACAGATTGCTTCCCAGATATTGTTTTTCTTTCTCTCTTTTTTTTTATTTTTGTGTTTTATTTATTTTTCTCCCTCCCATTCTATTCCAATATCTTCAAAGTAGGGATTCCATCCATTGTTGTTTTGGAGTAGGATTTCTTTTCTGCCTGAAGTCAAGCTTTGAAGTCGGATGATGAGAGCTCATTCACATGTTCGTGCTTTTATGCTGAACCAGGCCTAGGATGAGCTCTAGAATAACAATCAGCTTTCTAAATAATTGTGGATGAGGTTAGAAGGTTAGAAACGTTCCCAAGGTTGCAAAAGTCGAGCGGGATGTTGACCCGCTCGTTGCTTTAGTCGATGAGGGCGGAGGGGGGGGGCAGAATCAAAGCCATCATTGTGACGTTGAGCTGTAACGTTAAGGTCATCAGCCTTCAGGGGAACTTTGTGACCGGACTGATACCAAAAAAAATGCAGCACAACCTGCAAAACGAGGCCTGTTCCTTTTTTTTTTTTTTTCTCTGATACACACGAAAGCAAACACACTCGCTACTATTCGAAGACAAGGACATAACAGTCTGTTCAGTCCTGTATTCCGCTTCAGTGTTTTTCTTTTGGGTTGTTTTTGTTTGTTTTTTTTTTCTTTATGCTCAAGGTTTTACTTTACGGTTTGGGGATGCAAAGGATGCCAAAATCAGTGGAGAATCAAGACTACTTGGCTTCTCCGACACTTTGTATACAATCACTTTTGGGGGTTCTTGAGTCCCTTTTTTTCCCTTCCCCCTCTGCAAGCGAAGCAGGACACATTCCAACACTAACGTTGATACGGAGCCGTATTAGCATTGCAACTAACACTATTTGCAAAAGGTTTCAGGCGTTCGTGGCACCAGCCAGAAAACAATGGGATCAAATTCCGATCATTCTGATACACGTGTATTAAAAAAAAAATGAAATATGACCAACCATCGTTTAAATGTAGTCATAGAAACCAGCATGATGTCATCCAGCTGACGCTCAGACACTCAAAATGACTGCGGTTTCATACGATTTATACAATGTCAGAATCGAAGAAAAAAAAACGTCACACGTTTCCAGTTCGTTCCGCGCCAGGAAATTGCGAAGGAGCCTGAAAAGGAAAAAAGAATCAACGAATAAAACCACATTTAAATCACTTCCATACTTCAACCTGTAAATTGCCATTGTAAATGCAAAACTACAACTGAAGAACTTATTTTTTTGCCTAGAAATATTATAACGTTCCAGAACCTACCAAATGATTACGGAAAAAAAAATAAAAGAAAGGCCCACCCCTTTTTTTTTTTCTTTTTTTAAGATAGCAATCAGCATGCTCTAGACATCGCCTGCACTCATCGAGTTTTGATCCCGCATTTTTTTTTTTTTTTTTTTTTTTTTTTTTTTTTACTCTCACCCCACTTTCCCGTCTCCACACTCCGAACGACAGCAGTGATCAATGCACAATCAACTATCAACAGCGGGAACATCAAATGCACACTTTGCCCAAAGATTTATGCGTCTTCAAGCAAACTGCTGAGTGTTTAAAAAAAGAAGAAGGAAAAGAACGAGTATTTTTTGTTACATTTTTTTTTTTTATTGTTTTTACTTTCATTATTACCACTTATCAAACACTGTCCCCTAATCTTCACCCTGAATCAGCTAATCCGCATTAAATTTTTATTTCTGCCCCTGAGCATCAGTGTGTGGCCATTGTCATGGTCTTTGGGTATGTGTGCTTTGTAATATAGTCATTAAGTGATTTTTTTTTTTTCCTGTTTCTCTCTCTCTCTCTCTCTCTCTCTCTCTCTCTCTCTCTCTCTCTCTCTCTCTCTCTCCAAGTAGCCGTGCAGTAACAGCGAGATAGTCGCATCGGTTTTAGTACAGATACATATTATACAGTGTTTACTGTTTCTTAAGGATGTTTAAGGTCAAAGGAGTCTCCGGGAACATGAGAAACGCCTGTCGCAATATAATCCCAAAGCAGATAATATAAAGAAAAGGAAAAAAAAAAAGAAACAAGCTGGAAGGGTGGCTTGGATTGCTTCATTTTATTGAATTTTTTCATTGGCTGCATTTTTAAGCTTTAGCTTCCAATTATCAGCTTAATTATTTGGAGTAAAAAAAGATTTTGGTGAAATTTTTCCTTTATTTTAAAGGCAGGAGTTCTTTTTGCAGCCAGGGGAAGGAAGAACTCTTAAGGTTTGACTTGGTAGTACAGAATACTCGTTATTCCAGTGCAAACTGTAGAAATAAAACTAAAAAAAACACCCCCACCCCCCTGGCTGTTCTTCTCAGATGCCACTTTGAGAATCCCTGATCTCAGGTACCTTCCAGCAGAAAAACCAACAACGCCCTTTTCGTTCAATTTTGGCTGAGTAACAAGGAAGCAGAGGGATTTTATGAGCAGGCAAAATGGTTCCGCTTGACTCCAGCACCTCTTACAGATTGTAGGTGTTGCAGTTCTTAGTTGCAAACATTTTTAAAGCATTTCAATAACGGGAAAAACTAAATAAATATGCGCACTTCACGTGTACTCCTAGCGTAGCCTGTTATTTCGCACCACTGTCGATTGTCCACATATCCACGTTGTGAGATTTCGAGATGCACCTCCATCGCGGGCGCGAGCGAAAACCCGCGAGCCGAACGCGACGTTGCTTTACGTTTGCATCACCCCGAAGATCAGCTCTGTACGTGTGAGCAAACCAGTTTGATACTTCGCTCGTTCCGCTCATGTCTCGTGACGTCCGGTGCATCTCGGATTCAGTCTCTGTTCGCTGTGCTTGTCAAAACTCTTGTGTCAGTATATACCGGATTCACCAGTACGTTCCTTTCCTCTTGCTAGATCACACGTTTCTGTCCCCTCTCGTTTTTTCGACCCACCTCTGCATCAGCAGGACAGGCGCTAGCTGCTCCCGGATCACGTCCCCGGTCCTTTTCACCGGCTGTATGCAGACACTATAGTTGGACCCTCGCTCGTGTTTCCAGCAGCAAAATCTGAACGTCGCAGGCAGTCAATAACCAGGGAGCGAGCCACCTCAACGACAGACCTCAGCTGAAACGCAGTTCCTTTCGAACAGGTGCTTTTCTTTTTTTGGCCGCTTCCTCTGCCATGGCCGGCCACGACAGCTTAGCGCAGGCTGTGTCAGAACAAAAGGGAGAATAGTATACACACACACCATCGCTCATCCGCGTCCACAGTGAAAAACACGCCACTTGTACAGCACGTTTCTCGCTAGAGCAGGGCCACCTTCACCTCATCACCCCACAGCATCGTAACCGTTATCCTCACCCGTCCACACCGTAACTCAACTCAACCCCTTCATTTCCTGCTACCTTTGTGTTCACTTCCTTCTTTTTTTTTTTTTTTTTTTTTTTTTAAATCGGTTCCTTCTGGGTTTTTCTTTCATTTTTTTGTGATGTTCTTTTTTTTTCCTCCTTTTTATTTGCTGTACAAAGTGTTTAAAATATTATTTGTATGATATAATGTTAGTATGGTAATGTTCTTTATTAAGGAAGAAGATGAAATTTATTTTTGTTACTGGTCTGTTTCATAATTCTTTTTTAAATTGGTATTGTAAGATATCTATGCAAGAACTGTTCAGTGGAGCGTTTTTATTTAAGAATGTAATATGTGTAATAAATGGTAGAATCTGACTTGTTTTGGTGTGATGTTTTCTTTTTCCTTTTTTTTCTTTCTTCTGTCAGAAATAAAGCGAATCCCTGGGACGGAGGGAGATGAAACGGGGGGGGGAATTAACATGGGAAGTCTTTTCATGTAACTAGCAAAACTTTGGCAGGGCTTTTTCAAAGAGCTAAGACTCATTACAAAATTATCTTGCCTTCTCTCTCTCTCTCTCTCTCTCTCTCTCTCTCTCTCTCTCTCTCTCTCTTGCATGACAACAATGGCTCCCTTTACAGCTTCTATTAATGACTTCTTTTGTCCCCAGCAGTGCACGAAGGGAAAGGCTGCACGCTACTGTTCACAATAGGAGCACGCTAGTACTAGTGCTCCTTCATGACGCATCGCTAGTGAGGTTTACACCTTATTACAAATGAGATGCCTTTGTGAACATCTCCGACCCCCACCTTTCCGTCCACCACTCCCTCCCAAAGTTGTCTCTCAGGGACACTTATGTGTCTTGTCCTTTAATTAGAGCCGTTACCAATGCACCAGTGTCTAAGCCGCCATTTGTAAAAACCCATGGCCATGACTTACAGATTAAAAGAGGGTAATCGAATAACTGATGGCTAATTAGAGAGTAATTATGAGGAAGAAAAAGGTGATTTTACAGCACTCTAGTCATGTTAATGTCTTCCAGGGAGGTTTTTTCCTCCCTTAGTCGCACTTGGTCGTAATTGAAATTTGCACCGTCATTGTCAAGCTCAGACACGACTCCAAGGCCCAGATCAATTGAAAATATTAAATCCCTCCCTCACTAATGTCCCTTGTAAAGCGCATAGGCTATTTGTCATTCTGCGTAATTCAATATCGACAATTAATGTTCAGCCACGATCCTGCTCTGGTGGGGGAGGGGAACAATGAGCAGAATTAAACCTGAAGTTTGTCTTACGTTATGGGGAAATAAACTAAAGCTAATGGGACAGGAAGCAGTCTCTTAGGTCTCCTGTGTCCTTTTTTTTCTGTGCAGTCAGTTTACCAAACCACAACATGCACTTTGTGCGCCTTGATTAAAATCAAGAACCGTGAGCAATGCATTAATCTTGAGTATGATTCTGTAATTGAGGGGGTAGCATGTGGCAGTGACTGGATAATGAACTGACACATCAACTCTTATACACATGCAAACGAAAAGGACGCCAAATTCTGCCTGTTGTCATTTTTCCGACGGTCTCTAGAGAACCGTGTCAGCTACTTAATGTGCGTATCGTGGCCCACCCATTCAACAGAGCAGTCGCTCTGCTTTCCCCTTTGGCACAGGGATGAATAGATACGTCCAAAACCACACACGCCTATTACTGTAATAAATAGTGCCACTGCTGGCAGAGCGTAATGGCGCACATTATCAACCTCTCTTCCTTTGTTTTCTGAGAGGCCACTAGCCTATGCAGTTAATGTAATTAAAACCGTTTGAGGCTGCGACGACAATGAAGAGTCAGCTTTCTCAAAGCGAAAATATAGTTTTAGTTTTTTTCAGGATATATATTCAATTCAGTTCAGTTTTATTCTCTATAGCACTTTGAACAATGGACATTGTCCCAGCTTTATAGAGATAAAGATGTTGGAATGTACAAGTTTAGTTCCTATAAGTTTGTCCCTAATGAGCGTTTCAGCGGCGACTGTGGCTTAAAAAATCTCCCTGAAATGGAATTAGGAAGAAACGTTGAGAGACTCAAAAGGGAACCCATCCTCATCTGGGTGACACCGAACGACCGTTCATTAAAGTTCAATCAGGCATAACATTATTACATTATAACATTAAGGGAATAACACTGATTATCTCTTCATCATGACAACTTTTAGTGGGAGGGATATTTTAGATGTAGATGTAGATGTGTTAGAAGCAGGAAAAAATGGGCAAGTGTATAGAATTGAGCCAATTTGTGATGTCTAGTCAACTGGGTCAGAGCATCTTCAGAACTGCAGCTCTTGTGGGATGTTCCTGGTCTGCAGTGGTCAGTATCTATCAAACGTGCTTCATGGAAGGAACAGTGGTGAACCGGCGACAGGGTCACGGGCAGCCGAGGTTCATTGATGCACGTGGGGGGCGAAGGCTGGTCCGTGTGGTCCGTGAGTTACGAGCTGCTAAAGAAGTTAAAGGTGTTAATGTTCGACGGGTCAGAACTGTTTTTGCAACAAAAGCGGGACCAACACAATTTAAGGAAGGTGGTCATGTTATTCCTGGTTGATGTAGTTCCATCATTGTTGACTTGTGCTGTTCACTGAATATACTGCTATGGCATTTGAAGAAAGACATTTTACCAGAGGCTGATGAAGTTGATGTACTTTATTTATGACACAAGTAACAGTAAAATTACTCTTTTATCAATTCTTCTCAAGTAGAAGCACTTGCTTTTGAATGGATTTAAGTATTAAGTGTAAAAGTAGTGTTCTTTGAGAAATCTATATTAATCATTAATGCAACTCAGTCTTCCTGGTGGTCTTGTGGTTAGGATGCAGCGCTCTCACCGCTGCGCCCCGGGTTCGATCCCCGGTCAGGGAGCCAACCCCAGCCACTCTTAGTGCCGGTCCCAAGCCCGGATAAATGGGGAGTGTTGCGTTAGGAAGGGCATCCAGCATAAAAACATGTGCCAAATCAAACATGCGGATGATCCGCTGTGGCGACCCCTGATGGGTGAAGCCGAAAGAAAGTTTTAGTGCAATTCAGTCTTCCCATCTCCTGCACTTTATAACTTTTAAATTCTAATGTGTTTTTAAGTTTTCTGTAGTTACCCTTCCTTAACATATACACTAAACAAAGTATGGGGGTTACACTTGCATTCTTACACCAGATTATTATTTAATGTTTAATTTACGTATTCATTTAAAAGTAGTGAATGATGGCATGTTTTTCTGAAACGTAGCAAAGTAAAAAGGAAGATATCGCAAATTAAAATGTAGTGAAGTCAAAGTTTCCCCAAAATGAATAAACTCACGATACCCACAAAGTTAAAAAAAACTTTCTTGCTGCCCACCACTGCATTTCACAATACTGTACTGGTCAGTCTGGAGAATGAATTTGAGTTTCATTACTGTGGAGGCTTAAACTCAAGAACCATGAAGATGGATTTGGACAGTACAGTAATTCATATAAGCAGTTGTTACAATGGCTTTGGTTTGCAACTGCCATTAACAGTTTTGCATTTAAGCACCCAACAGTGAACCTCAGCAATGATTAAACTGAAATGAATGGACAGTCGGTGTCACCCAGATAAGAATAGGTTTCTTTTTTTACCCTGAATTATCTCAAGGTTTCATCCTTAAAACATCTCAGAGATTTTCAGTCACCACTGTCTCACTTATTTGGGAGAAGCTTGTAGGGACTGATTTATGACGTTGAAATTCGTTCTATTTAATTCAGAGAAACTTGTAGGGACTGATTTATGACGTTGAAATTCGTTCTATTTAATTCAGAGAAACTTGTAGGGACTGATTTATGATGTTGAAACGCGTTCTATTTAATTCAGTAAAGCTGCTTTGGGACGATGTTCATTGTTAAAAGTGCTACACAAATAAAATTGGAGTGAAGCGAATTGAGAATTGAGTTTAGCATATTGCTAACAACAGTAATTTATTTTTATGAAACTGACCAATCACACTGAAAACAAGAGGACAAGAGTCAAGTTTGAGTAAAGAAAAGTGATCAGATCCTGAGAAAGAGCTTTGAAACCTCCCCCCATTTTTTCATCTCTACACTATCATAGATGGCAGCTACAAATCAGAGTTAGTTAATGCTAAA
This sequence comes from Silurus meridionalis, assembly GCF_014805685.1. Lineage (NCBI taxonomy): Eukaryota > Metazoa > Chordata > Actinopteri > Siluriformes > Siluridae > Silurus > Silurus meridionalis. The sequence continues at coordinate 8,310,450 of NC_060886.1, forward strand.
GTCTGCTTCCCATAGACGTCTGAAGCCAGATGACTGTTCATGCTACGTCACCAGGTGTATCACTTTCAAAGAAAAGTGCTTTTGCCCTCTTTCTGAGCTTATACATGCCCATGATTAGCTAATGTCATTGTGATTGACAGGGAAGAATAATATCCCACCCACACAAAGAGCTTGGCCATTTTTTGCTCTCTTACCTACAAATCTCTGTGGCATCATCAGCATTCAAACCAAAAACGATTATTACTTTACAAAGATACTTTTGTGTCCCCCAGTTAGGAACATTTAGCCTTCTAGCAATATAAAAAACAAGCTAACCTATTCCACTTAACAATAATCTCACGTTACATCATTTCTTTCACGAAATTGTTTTCATTTTGCTTTTATGTGCGTAACAGGATTGTGTTTTTAACATGAAATTAGCAAAAATAGAATATATAGAACGTAGCTTAAATAGCATCCATGCTAATGGCATGAGGACATTAGGGCATTTTAATTTGAGTTTAAGTTATGAGACTGATATTTTTAAAGTGAACTCATCATTCAAAATTATAATATTATTGGAAAAATTATGAGATGGTGTGACTTGATCATGTGACCTTGTGAATGAATTTAGGTAATACAGGTTCAGTACAGTGAATATTTAAAAACTAAAATGTACATTTTTTATATTCTATAATGGAAGACTCGTTGAAAAATAGCGTGTCAAGTATGAGAAATTGATGAGTTCATACATTAAGGCTTAAATATGATTTGGGAAGCATTTTAATGATTCAATTTCAAAGAAAGGTGGCGCTATACTGGGCTGGGACAAAGAAAATACTTTTGTCTGAGTGCTCTGGATGTTATGGTTTTATATTATAATGAAATATGCATTAAGTTGAAGTTCACTTTTTGTGTTTCTTCTTTGTTCACTTTTGGAGTTACACTATATTGACAAATGTATTGGAACACGACTTTCCCAGCCATATGTGGTTGTTTCCCGAACTGTCATCGCAAAGCCGAAGGCACGTAAATGTGTAGAACGTCTTTGGATGCAGTAGCATGAAATTTTCCCCCTCTAGGAGACCCAAATCTGTTCCAGCATGGCAATGCCTCTGTGCACAAAGCAAACTCCATGAAGATCTGGTCTACATTGAATTGAGTGGAAGATCTCCTCCTATAGAGCTCTGACCTCTGTAGCAGAGGCCCTACTGAACAACTTCGGGAAGAATTAGAATGCTGAGTGCACCCCAGGCCTCCTCACCAGACCTCCTCACCCAACATCAGTACATGACTTTACTAACAATCTTGTGTCTGAATGAGCACAAATCTACACAAGCACACTCCAAAATCTATTGAAACATCTTCACAGAAGAGTGGAGGGAATTATAAGGGCAAATTGGGACTAAATGTGAAATGCAATGTTTACATACCATGCAACCTTTGCCGAGAAAGTCTATTTTGTGTTTTGTTCCTTGTGTTTGTTTTTCACATTTTGCTAAAATAAAGAATAGAATAGAATAGAATAGAATAGAATAGAATAGAATAGAATAGCCTTTATTTGTCACATACACATTGCAGCACAGTGAAATTCGTTCTTCGCATATCCAAGCTTGCTCAGAAGCTGGGGTCAGAGCGCAGGGTCGGCCATGATACGGCGCCCCCTGGAGCACAGAGGTTTAAGGGCCTTGCTCAAGGGCCCAAGAGTGGCAGCTTGGCGATACCGGGGCTTGAACCCCCGACCTTCCAATCAGTTACTGTTACAAGACAATCAGCATACAGTATATCAAATTTACATTCCAGACTGTTAAAACCTCATTTTATTTTCAATATGTTGAACGTTCAGTTTTGAAATTTTTTCATTTAGTAGTAATGCGCTGTTTAGAATGCAAGCGAGTAGATTTGGGCTCAGGTGGCGACGTGTGCGTGTGTCATATATTAATGTAACACGTCCTCGTGCCCTTGTATGCATGCCAGAGACAACGGCGCCAAATTTAGTGTGTTGATTAAATGGATATTACACCACTGATGTGATTATTGCTTTAATAGGGCTAAACCCCTGTAAATGATGTTAACCAACAAAAGGTCATTTAATTAAGCAGGTGATAGCTGAAGATAATGTGTAATTTGCGAGACTCCCTCTCTGACTGGGGAAGAAGAAGAGAATGTTTTTTTTTTCGTCTCATGGATCTTATCCCTCGTTCCCATTCGCCCGTTCGTGTCGGAGTAAACATGCTTCGGCGTTCCCGAAGGAGAGCGGTTTGGGATTTGTGCAAACATGACAACAAATGAGAGACGAAAAAAGGAAAGCTCTCATGAGTCTGACTTTATTAAAGACTGCATCTAAAAAAAAACCGTTAAAAAAACCAAGAGGAGAGAACGCACTGAAGATAGACGACAGCTTCCTATTTCTGGAGTGTCAAAGAAGAAAGTGATACCTTTAATTAATGAGTAAAAGATGTTGATATTCACCCAGGTTCACTTAGTCACACAGTTTCTGCCATGACAGTGATACATGATTAAATGAACAAAGAACAAAGCTGTTATGAAAAGTGTTCAGTTAACATTTCAGCTACTTGGAAGGAAATCTTGGAGAGACACCTAGATATTCGGATGCTGATAGATTTCCTTGTGTTGTGTCACTTGGTATATTGTCTTAGAGAAATGTTCTAATGCTCCATTACAAAGCGCATCCGCTCTAAAACACGATGGAGGTAAAGCCCAAACATAGGAAAAGTCAGGGGAATAATATTTACTACACCGGAGATGATGGGGCCTTCAGGGTCCTGTGACTAGTGTAAGTTTCCCAATGGGTGATGCAAGACAGGAAATGCTTTTCATCCTGGAACAGGAAATGGGAGGAAGCATGGTAGTTTAATTAACGCATGCTTCACACAATACTTACATCCCGCGACATTTAGCACTATAGTAAGGGCATTTTAAAATACTACATTTTAGGGGTGTTTTGAGTTATCAGTTTTTTCAATTTGTGAAGAAATTAATTATGAATGATTCGCGTTTATGGCCTCACAATAAAAGATGTTCAGTACAGGTAAAGTTTACTTCACAAAATGTTTGTCGATTTCTTTTGTCTATTGTTTGTGAACCAGAAAAGGCCTGAACAAATATCCCTGCATTATGTAGCACACCTAACGTAAGGTGTGAAAACAGTGTCAGTACGTACTGCAGCCGTCTCAGGAGGAAAGAATTTCAAGCCGCATTGTCCCTTGTGGCATTTTGTCAAGAAAAGCAGGAGGGAAACTCTAAGTGCAGCTGTATAGAGGTCTGCCGAGCGCTGCTCATATGCACAAATCTAAGTGTACGGTCAGTGTATATTCTGTTACACAGCTGACTTATGTTAGTGTTCCCTACTTCTGTAATCTCCTGTTTGGGTCGCCTCCACCAGCCACAGGTTATGTACTATCAGCTATCATGCTACTCAATCCCACAGCAGCTTAACCTGCTACTTAATTAGCTTAGCAGCATAGTATCCAGCTCAGCCTATTTATCCTAGCAACCCCAGGAGGCTTAGCAGATCTAGGCTGAGTTGCCAAACTGGACCTGAGACCTAGAGAAATGACTCGCTAATTTCACTTATTATGGAGAATGAGAGGGAATTGTTCTGGCAGCAGTGGACGAAATTGGAGGTTTGTGAAAGACAAGCACATAATTGTCCACATTTAAATCAAGCGAGATGTGTGGTACCTGTATGTGGTTCTTTCCCCAAACTGTTTCTTTCTCTACCCATCCCGAGGCATCCTGAGGTTGCACCAGCTCTAGTTATGTCCCACTTCATGAAGATTGTGGACCTTTAAAGAAGTAGATGCCGACCCCGCAAACATCCTAGACCATCTTAAGACGTACCAGTGCCATTTGTATTTCATTTTGTAGAGTTTGGACATTGGACCTCTTGAGTGTTTAAAGGCTCTGGGATGGAGAAGCTGGTGTTGGATCTGTGATGATCTTAAATGTTGAGCTATTTTATGAGTTGCTCAATTCGTTACATTTATATAGCGCTTTTCTGCAGCACTCAAAGCGCTTTACATATGAAAGGGGAGATTCTCCTCAACCACCACCAATGTGCAGCATCCACCTGGATGATGCGACGGCAGCCATATTGCACCAGAACGCCCACCCCACACCAGCATATTAGTGGAGAGGAGATAGAGTGATATAGCCAATTAATATGAGGGGATGATTAGTAGGCCAGCGGGCAAGTTTGGCCAGGATGCCGGGGCACACCCCTACTCGTTTTCGAAAGACATCTTGGGATTTTTTAATGACCACAGAGAGTCAGGACTTCGGTTTAACGTCTCATCCGAAGGACGGTGCTTTTTTTTTTTCTTTTCAGTATAGTGTCCCTGTCACTATACTGGGGTGTTAGGACCCACACAGACCACAGGGTGAGCACCCCCTGCTGGTCTCACTAACACCTCTACCAGCAGCAACCTGGTTTTTCCCAGGTGGTCTCCCATCCAAGTACTGGCCAGGCTCAACCCTGCTTAGCTTCAGTGGGCAAGCTGTCTTGGGCTACAGGGTGATATGGCTGCTATGGCTGCTCAGTAGCGCCTGGTTCTATAACCTCAGATGACTGTATAAGACTGTAGAAAGAACATTACTTATAATCTTACATTCCAGTGCTCATGTTAGTTCTCACTCTCCAGTGTTCTGTATTGTTTAAAGACTATAATCACACTCTGGATATCACACAAATGAGGATGGGTTTCCCTTTTGAGTCTGGTTCCTCTCAAGGTTTCTTCCTTAAAACATCTAAGGGAGTTTTTCCTTGCCACAGTAGCCAGTGATGCTTAAAAAGCACATACCGTACTTATGAACAAACTTTTGGCAATACAGTGTGTGTCTTTCCTGGTGAGACAAACTGACTAAATTTCATTACGGTTTAGTTTTATCTCCACCATTCAGATTCCTTGACCGCCTTCGGGTTGCAATTACAGCCTCCAATTCCCTAAAAGACTTCATGCATCACTTCCAAATTGGGTCCATTAAGAGCTCAGTATCGAGTAAAAGGTTTAAACTACGACGAGGTAAGCATGGTATCTTCATAATGCAGGCACATGGACATTCGATCCAAAGATGCAGCTTTTTACTGAATTGCCAAAGGTCAAGACTTGGCAGGGTCAGAGGTTACAAAGGGGTCAGCTGCTCTCTTGAAGCACTTTTAGGCAAATCTTCTTAGCACATCTGGACAAGCTTAACTCGATAAGTGAGGCAATTACACAGGGTAGTGAAGAGTGCTGCACAATAAAAGCGTGTCTCTTTCGAGCTCGAGTGCTCACTAAGATGTGGTCTATTCCACCGTATTTTCCTCTCTTACACACCCAAGCACATACTCACGCATGAAAAGTTTGCTCCTCACCCACTCCACTACACATCTTTTGTGATTCTTTCTTGAAGGAACACCATGTTCCGGCAGCTAAGTGCACGTCAGAGAAACAAAGGAGTAATTTTGCTTTTCATCTGCTAATTATACGAGCTTGTCATTTCCAAAGTGTTTTGCTTTTCCGGGGAAAAAAAAAGGAGCTGTTGGGGTTTTTTTCTGCTTGAGGCACATAACAAACACAGTCAACAAATCCCACTGACCCTCATCATGTCTTTCAATACCTAGAATCGAGTTTTGATTGTATCAGAACATTAAGACTAAATCCATTAAGACTATTCCATTTGCAGCGATGCTGACTAGCCACTCCAGTTCTTTGCAAGCAGTCAATACCCTGCCGCTTATATCCCTATCTGCCGAGTGTGGGAATGCTTTGCTGTCACTGCAGGAGCGTCCTGAAATTTTTCAGCGTAAACACATGCACATCTGAAGATGTTTGACGAAGCTTATCTCAAATCCCAGCCTCTTGTTTCTTTCCCCGCACTATCTCTGCACGTCACCCCCACCCCCATCAGTGCATGGGCTCAGGAGTATCTAAAGCTGTCAGTCTATATCCTCAGATCACTGCAGCTTTATCGTTGGAGCTGTCTTTTCTGCTGACTGACTCTATCATCTCCTCCATTGAGGTTCGCCTGCAAATGTGCCTTTTAAAATATTGTAACGCAACACCTCACCAATATACAGCGTCACTTTATTAGAAACACCTCTACTCCCGCGTATTCATGCAGCTATCTAATCAGTCCATCATGCTGCACCAGTAAAACGCATAAAAGCATTCAGCTACAGGTAAAGAGCTGCAGTTAATACTCAAATCAAACATCCAAATGGAGAAAATGTCTGATCTCTGTGGCAAACTATAGCATGGTTGTTGAACTGCTGATCTTTTGGGATTTTCTCACTGAAAAAGTCTGTAGAGTGTACGCAGAATGGGGCAAAAAAACAACAAAAAACATGCACTGATAGGAGGAGCCTGATTTGACTACCAATCTCACAGTCAAATCTTCACAGAGGTGTTATTAAACCAGGATCATGCTATTTTGGTTATATGAGGGTGCTTAATGTCTGATTTTACATAGAACTCCTAGTTTTATCCTAATAAGTTTATAGACTGCCTATTATAATAATGCTGTAGAAAGAAATTTGAAAAGAAAGAAGCTTTTAATAAATAATTGAATGTGCATGATCAAATACAATCCAATCAATAAATCCAAATGTTTCACTTTCCATTATCCATGACCAACACAGAAGCATCTTGGCATCTCGGTAGGGATTTAAATATTGAAAAATTTCTAGGATATTCTGTAAAGCTATATTCTGTTCCAAATTAATTCGAGAAAAATGTTTTGTTTATTTTGGGGTTCCACCGATGTTTGATTTTTTTGGGGGGGGTTCCACCGATGTTGCGCTGTACTTGGAGCGTGCTCGCACAGGCAATTTAGCAGATTCAATTTAATTTGCTTTGTCACTTTTGTCTTTCACTTGACAGGCAGTTTTGGTCACTTTATTAGAAAGTGTAAGAAAATAAAAGTTGTCTTACCCAATTATTGACTATCTGGTGCCGTCCCCATCAAAGTGTCCAGCATGGCAATCCCCTTTGCACAAAGTGTGCTCAATGAAGATATGGTTTATATGGTTTGGAGTGGAAGATCTTGAGTAGCCAGCTATAGAGCTCTGATCTCAACCCTACTGAACACCTTTGGGATAAATTGGAACACTGACTGCACCCCCGGCTTCTACACCTACATGAGTACCTGACTTTACTAACACCATTGTGGCTGATGAGCACAAATGTCCAAAATCTAGTGGAACATCTTCCCATTAGAGTAGAGGGAATTATAAGAGCGAATTGGACTAAATGTGTAATGCTCAAAATCACATACCATACTTATCTGTCCACAAACCTTTGGCAATATAGAATAGAATAGAATAGAATAGAATAGAATAGAATAGAATAGAATAGAATAGAATAGAATAGAATAGAATAGACAAAACATCAAACCTGAAGGTATATGAGCTACAACATCAAAGCTACACATCAGGTTCTACTCATATCAGTCAAGAACAGGAAACTGAAGTAATCGTGGCCAGTATCTCTCAAATTGGGCAGAAAGATTTAAAAAAAAAAAATCCACTCTTCTGTAAAAAGTAAATCTGTGCCAATGATGGACTTAAATTCCCACATGCTGAGATGTTCTGCAGCTCACCACAGTTGAAAAAAAGAGTCTTTTTTTTTTACTATAGACTTCCTGTCAGCTCAGACTCAGCATGCTGAGATGCTTTTCTGCTCACCATGAGTGTAAAAACTTTGTTTTTTAAAACCATTTTTACACCATCTGGTACCAACACTCATGCTACAGATAAAATCACAGAGAATCACAGTTGTTCTTCATTCTAATGTTTGACCCGCATCTTCATGATACAGATGCCATTTAATGGCTGATTATATAAATGCATAAATGAGCAAGTATAGAGGTGTTCCTACTACAATGGAAAATGAGTACACATTGTCAATGTCATTAAGAATGACATAACATTATGAGCAGTGAAGTTAATAACACTGATTATTTCTTCATTATGGCACCTGTTAGTGAGTGGGATTTATTAGGCAGCAAGTGAATATTTTGTTCTCAAAGTTGAGTGTTAAAAGCAGAAAAATGGGCGAGCGTAAGGATTTGAGTGAGTTTGACTAGGGCCAGACTGTGATGTCTAGACGACTGGGTCAGAGCATCTCCAAAACTACAGCTCTTGTGGGATGTGTCTGGTCTGCAGTGGTCATTTTCTATCAAAAGTGCTCCAAGGAAGGAACAGTGGTGAACTGATGACAGGGTCGTGGATGGCTGAGGCTCATTGATGCTCGTGGGGAGCGAAGGCTGAACCGTGTGGTCCGGTCCAACAGACGAGTTACTGTAGCTCAAACTGTTAATGCTCGAAAGGTCAGAACTGTTTCAGCAGTTAAAGGGAGACCAACACAATATTAGACAGCAGATTATAATGTTATGTGTATAACAGTGTATATGACGTATTGTGGTGCAAAGAAAGCCTGTCAATCTTAGGAACTGGACTCAAACTGTCAGTCACCAGGTCTCACAATGACTGAATTAAATCTCCTCTGTCTTAAAGTCATGAAGCAAGCGAAGCATGCACTAAGTGGAACCATGGGAATCATGCAGTTTATGTCTAATTTTAGAGAGGAGCAGAATGAGCATGGAGACTAATTTTGCAACAAAAAAAAAAAGAGAGAGAGAGTTTAGCTTCTTGTATGAGTCAGGTTTCATGTGTTTTGACACTCTTTGAAGGCCAACTTGAAAGGAAAGATATTTCCGCCTTCACTCCTGAATAAACATTCCCGGCAAATACTTGCACGAGGCAAAAACCCTTCTTTGGTTTTTCTTCGGTTTTTCATTTGCTGAATAATGAAAAACACAAATCACGTGCATGTGTAAAAAAATGCAGACTCAGCCCACACTTGCAATGTGTGGTGACTTTTGTAGTTAAAAGACTGCTCAGCTTTAGGTTTGGGAGAAACAAAGTCTATTTCTCTTCCAACTGTATGAGAGAAAATAAAGTGTAAAGTGAAAGAGGCAGGCGGTCTTGTATTTCATCCTGTGTTTTTCCTGTGATATCAGGCCTAAGAGGGGGAGGGAAAAGGAAAAGGAAGTCCAGAGTGACACACATACACATGCACATTCTCTTAGCGGTGCTGACCAAAACACATTTCCTCTTTCTCAAGGTCTGCATTGTTGTGGTCGCAGGTGTGGACTAAGGGGGGCATGAGTTGTAGCTCTTTTACTCACTGCCTGCAGAAAACACACATTCCAGCTGTGGTGAATGGTGTGACACAGCGCACAGCTTTCCAAAGCTTCCTTTTATAGTCGCAATCTTTAGCCCAGATTTAAGAGGATTTTTTTTCCCCTGAAACTTCAGATTTTCCACAGAAACTAGTTGAAACAGAAATGTACAGGGAGTCAGATAACAAAAAAACGAGGATGCATTGCCTTAGGAGCTGCTGTCCTTTGCATTTCAGCAACAAACGCCACAGGAATTCTCCCACAGCGACAGTAGCGTATCATGTGGATGAAGAGACTCAGAAGCTTCCAACAGAGATGCAGACAAAAATGTAGGCCCAATATGCCAGCCTGATGCCCCAGGAGTGGCCTGTGAGAGGCTTTTTGTATGTTATCACATGACTGGGGAATGAGGAAGAGCCACCATGACAGACCATCAACTCTGGCCGCCAGCACTTTTATGACAGTTGGCCTGGTTTCAACTACACAGACACGCACAAGCACAAACACTCATATTATCCAGCCGTCCTTTCTGGAGTCCACCGTGCCCTTGGCTGACTCTACACTGAATAACTCATCCCATTCACCACCTTAGCAAACAAAACAATTTCAGACTGAATGTGAGCCTGTAGGCAAAACAATGGAAAGAGTCGGACTCATTGAGGTAATTTCCCAAGCTGTAAGTGGCAAGAGTAATCAAGAAGCCAAGAAAGGAAAAAATATCCGTTATCTAATCGGCACTTTGTGAACATAAAACTACAAACACTAAAAAATGAGCTCAGCGCTGTTTCAGGACTTAATTTCCTTAACAACACATATTTCCCTCAGTCAGAACCAGAGATTCTGCTTTATTACCACTGTTTAATCCAGGTCAGGTTTGTGGTGGATCTGGAGTCTATCCAGGGAAAACACTGGGTGTAAATTCCGAAATCGATCCAGATGGAAGTCCAGGGCACCTTGTACACATCTAGACAAAATCATTCTTCCTCAGCTCTGGTCAATTTACCTTTACAAGTCCACCTACTGCCATGTTTTTGGGCTTGTAGGATGAAACGGGAAAACCCACAGAGAGTCGTTACATTCAATTCATTTTTATTTCTATAGCGCTCTTAACAATGAAAAAGAAAAGGAAGAAAAGAGCTTTATACTTGTCACATGTACTTTACAGCACAGTGAAATTCTTTCTTCACATATCCCAGTGATGTTACGAAGCTAGGGTCAGAGCACAGGGTCAGCCATGATACAGCACCCCTGTAGCACTGAGGGTTAAGGGCCTTGATCATGGGGCCCAAAAAGTGTCAGTTTGGTGATACTAGGGCTTGAATCCTGACCTTCTTATCAGTAACCCATTGTCACAATGCAGATACAGAGATAAAGCAGTTATAAAGCTGTAAAAAAAAAAAAAAAAAAGGTTTAGTGTCTATAAGTTCCTTATCATTGTGGAAACTGAGGCAAACTCCTTGAGACAGTGTAAGGAAGGAACCTTGAGAGGAACCAGACCCAAAAAGGAGCCCATTTTCATCTGATGATAAATGAAGAACTGTTCATGCAAATTGTGGTTTTGAGCCATTGTAGTAGACTGTTGTTATTAATTACAGTCCAAATCCATCATCAAATTTCTTGAGTTGCTCAGTAACTTCATAAATCTTTAGGCTGGATATGTGGAACCCTCCTCAGCTGCACAGAGCGACCTCCAATTGTAGGAACACTGATTACTGGTACCTCAGGAGCATGTTTAACTTGACACATGGAGAGAAAGAGAGAGAAAGAGAGAGAGAGAGAGAGAGAGAGAGAAACAAGGATTGATAAGCATCTCCCTCACTCTCTTTATTTATATATATATATATATATATATATATATATATATATATATATATATATATATATATAAGCATAATTGCTGTGCTATTAAAAGGAAGTAATTCATTAAATTATTATAAATCATAAGACAGTGCATCTCTTTGGTTGCATCTACAGAAGAAAGTTATTGGGTAAGATAACTTTAGTCTTTTGGATGAGTTCATCTTTAAAAAGCTTTGTGGAATCAAAACATTTTTTTTTTACTTTGAATAGCTGCACTTGTTTCTTCACAACTTCTAAAAGATGAACAACTTCTTAGATTTTTACCCCATAATTTTGGTCTGAAGTCTTATCTTGGCAATTTGCTTCCTTTTTTTTTCTACTTCACTGTTTTCTGTTTTAACAGAGACAATGATCCAATTAAGTCTGAGCTTACAGCTTATCTCTTGCCTGTAGCCTGAAGAAGCGAATAGGCTTTAATTGCCTTTCTTAATTGCCGTGCTGATACACCTGGACCCAGGGCCAGATAACTGTGAGCTTTGTGTCTCTCCTGCAGTCGCCGTATGGAGATTACCACCTAATGAAGTTACAGGGCAAGTCTGCGCCCTGACTCTGACAGCAAGGTAATCCAAATCTAGAAGGAATCACAGCTTTCTGGGGGAATTAAGGCTTACCGAGCTCCAGACTCCCAGTAGAGTTTCTTTCTCTTTTTCTCCTGATTTCAGCCCCTTTGTTCTCACTAGCTCTGGGAGTGGATCCACCGTAACCCTTATTATTTTGGCTGCCCGTGCACTCAGAGATGACGGCGTGTTTCATGGATTAGCCCTGAAGGACTTCTGACACCTTTTCCTCTAGCGGAATGACCGGCGAATCACGGCATTGATTTGAGCATTGAGGAACCTCGATGGGGGATCTTATTTGTTTTAAATTTGTCTTTGAAGACGGTAAAGACTTAAATGCTGTTGTACCAATATTTGAAGCGGATGTCCTCTGTTCTAAATGAATTACGCTCGATGCTGTGGAGCACAAATTGAAAGTGGTGAGGCTGCAGAGACTTGCTATGTAGTGCTTTCATTTACAGTAGCAGAACCAGAGGATTCTCAAAGCAAGCACCGGATCCCCTTCTTAATCCATGGAGCTATTATATACAAAATTCTTGAGGAAAATTCAGAACCAGACCTCATTCTGCATGGACACTGTGTTGTGTACAAAACTGTTGTATGCCTAAATGCACAAAGTACACTTCACTCCTCATATATAAACATTGTTTGGATGGAGAAAAAAAAACAGTTTTACACATTCTGTTCATTTAACTACACTCAGGAAGCTTTGGTCCAGGTTTTCTGACACAATTTAAATAGATTTAAACAGCCAGGTTTTTTTTTAAATATTAATAACAGGAAACAATTTAGTTCTGGCATAAGACCTGCATTTATTTCCTATCCTAGCATTAGTCCACATATTAGTCAACATAGTGGATGATTTCCACCATTTTACAGCAGCTTTTAACACACAGTTTGGACTTTAGGTAAAACAAAGTTTGGTGCTCTGCGATTTATATCATTTGCACCAGATATTACAAAGTAAGCGTTAATATCAAACACAGTACAAGTGTCCTCTCATCATTCTTTGATACACTCACTGGCCACTTTATTAGGTACACCTTACTAGTACCGGGTTGGACCCCTTTTTTGCCTTCAGAACTGCCTTAATCCTTCGTGGCATAAATTCAACAAGGTACTGGTAACATTCCTCAGAGATTTTGGTCCATATTGACATGATAGCATCAAGCAATTGCTGCAGATTTGTTGGCTGCACATCCATGATGCGAATCTCCCGTTCCACCACATCCCAAAGGTGCTCTATTGTATTGAGATCTGGTGACTGTGGAGGCTATTTGAGTACAGTGAACTCATTGTCATGTTCAAGAAACCAGTCTGAGATGATTTGCGCTTTATGACATGGCACGTTATCCTGCTGGAAGTAGCCATCAGAAGAAGGGTACACTGTGGTCATAAAGGGATGGTCATGATCAGCAACAATACTCAGGTAGGCTGTGGCTTTGACACAATGCTCAGTTGGTACTAATGGGCCCAAAGTGTGCCAAGAAAATATCCCCCACACCATTACACCACCACCACCAGCCTGAACCGTTGATACAAGGCAGGATGGATCCATGCTTTCATGTTGTTGACGCCAAATTCTGACCCTACCATCCGAATGTCACAGCAGAAATCGAGACTCATTAGGCCAGGCAACGTTTTTCTTCTATTGTCCAATTTTGGTGAGCCTGTGCGAATTGTAGCCTCAGTTTCCTGTTCTTAGCTGTCAGGAGTGGCACCCGGTGTGGTCTTCTGCTGCTGTAGCCCATCCGGCTCAAGGTTCGACGTGTTGCGAGTTCAGAGATGCTCTTCTGCATACCTCGGTTGTAACGAGTGGTTATTTGAGTTACTGTTGCCTTTCTATCAGCTCAAACCAGTCTGGCCATTCTCCTCTGGCATCAACAAGGCATTTGCGCCCACAGAACTACCGCTCACTGGATATTTTCTCTTTTTCGGACCATTCTCTGAAAACCTTCAGTTTAAAGTGCAGCAGATCGTCTTGACCATGTCTACATGCCTAAATGCATTGAGTTGCTGCCATGTGATTGACTGATTAGAAATTTGCGGTAACGGGCAGTTGGACAGGTGTACCTAATAAAGTGGCCGGTGAGTGTATATCTGCAAAAAAAAAAAAAGCAGACATTTCAAGTCAAGTCAAGAAGCTTTTATTGTCATTTCAACCATATATAGCTGACGCAGTACACAGTGAAATGATACAACGTTCCTCCGGAGCCCTGGTGCTACATGCAACAACAAACACAGAAACAGAAAACACAGGGCTGATGACTAGTAAGTGTCCTCACTACATAAAGTGCATGTGTGCAACCTGATGCAAACAGTGAAAAGACAACACAAGACAGTTCAAGACAACACAGGACAGTTCAAGGCAACACAAGACAACACAGGACAGTGCAGGACACAACACAAAACACAAAATAGCTCTGCTAGTAAACCTGATGTGACAAGACAAAGCTAACAAAATTGAATTGTAGCCAAAATGTAAACAAAAATGTTGTGCGAACGAGCAATATAGCAGCAGTTCAGAAAAGATGTGCAAAGAAAGCATTGAAAACGTTTATGGTAATGAGGTGATGTAATGTGGGTGGTGCTGAAGTCATGGGTGTGGTGAAGTGAGTACGAGTGTGTGTTAAGTCCGGGTTGTACAGACCAGTCACACAGTGTGTGTTTGTGTGTGTGTGTGTGTGTGTGTGTGTGTGTGTGTGTGTGTGTGTGTGTGTGTGTGTGTGTGTGTGTGTGTGAGTTTGACTTGAGTTAGATGAGCATACCTAAGATTCTGCAGTAATCAGTGAAATAGCCAGTTTTGGTTAGTTCTAACCAGAGAGTGATTAACACAAACCTAAACTGGTCTTAAAAATCCAAGAGTGAGTTTTATTCAATCTTTGGGTTTGAAACATTGGGTTTCTCAATATGTACATGTTCCTATGGTTGCTATGTCTCAGACACGAGTGCCTGTGTGTCCTCTACTTTGTCCTTGTGCTGATTGTTTATGCAAGAGACACAACGTGGAGCTAATGCTGAGCGATTAACACCATACCAAGTGGTGGGGCATTGACATGCACAAGGAGACAAATGTGTGTGCTCTCAGCCAAGAAGATTGGATTGAGTGAGAGCTCTAAAGGGTCCCGGCACTTTAGAGCCTTGGGCCAGACTCCAGGACCCGTCCTCAGCAACAGTGGCGGTTTTCCCAGTCTCACTGGTGGAGTCGAACCCCAGGTGTGGATCAAAGAGGCACTTTTAAGCCTCATTGCCATTAAACCTGAAGGGGCAGCCAGATGGATGGAACAGCCTGAAATGCAGGATTAGGTCTGAATTTGCTAAAAATTGCAGAAAGGTTGTCACAACTACACTGTGTAATTAAAGACTGAACCCAAACCATTCATCATACTGAAGTTATTATGTTTCACTGACAGCAAACTGTCGTGTAAATCCATTGCAATAGTTCTCTTTTTTGCAACGATCAGAAGCAGGTGTAGTAAAAAAAAAGATAAGTGTAATCCTGATTTTGACCTTGGTCTACAACATCCATAGAGCAGACTTATTGGCCAGTGCTCTTCACAGAGGCATCTCCCCGTGATTAACATGTCTCATGGCCTGGTGACATTGCATCTGAGAGGGGGGGAGGCAGGAGGGTGTTTGGCAGCAGAGGAGTGTGAAATCTGCTAATTAACGTGACCTGCCTTTGATCCAAGCAGAAAACACAAATGACATCTGAATCAGGAGGGGCAACAGGAGCAGGAGTGGGCCAGTACTCTATCATGCTGCGTTGCCGCTTGGCATGAGGTTTGAACCCCTCTGCTGAAAACAAAGATGTCATAGGGGTTGAAGATTGGATGGGAGCTAGGAGAAAACAAACACTGCAACTCCTATCAATCCTCACCCCCTCTCTGTGTAATCAATCTTTATTTAATATACCACCCTCACCTTTGTTTTCCTATTTAACCACGTTATTTTCACTTTCACCTTCTTCTATCTTGGCTCTCACCTGCAGAGGGGAGACATGGAATCACCAGGCGTTCTCCCTGTTGCCAGTTTACACTCGGTCTGGAATGGGTGTCCTCAGACCCCTCCTTGCATTACAGATGGCTCCGGAGGCCCCTGCCTGGAGATGTTATTTGGGGTGTTCACTGAGGCGCACTTGATTAAAGGAAGACACATCTCATCTTCTTTCAGTCTCTCTCTCTCTCTCTCTCTCTCTCTCTCTCTCTCTCTCTCTCTCTTTCTGAAAGACGGGTGCTCATCAAACCTTCAAGTCTTCCTGCTACTCAAGTGTCACCAGTCGCTCAGCTGGGACAGATTGTAGAGTGAAATGTATAGAGGTAGTGCAGGGAGCTTGTCAGATGCAATCATGCTCTTTCTTCCCCCCCTTCTCTTCCCCATCAGACTGCTCATGCATGCCAAGGTAATGCACCAGTCTGTTTGCTCGTTCCTTGGCGCAGCGTCCTTTCTCTGCTGCATATGTAGCAACACGAAAGCTATTTCCTGTGCTAAGTCTCTAGAACCCACAAGGGAGTGTTGCACACACACACATATATACACACACACACACACATACACACCATGATAATAGCTGTTTACCTGCATCCATTCCATCCAGCGCTGACACAGGAGAAACTGCCTGCATCCATCCTATCATTGCTAACCAGGAGAGCACTTCATTGGTTATCATACAGGAGATACCATCTTAACGGCAGGATTAGCGTGCCGACTAAATTGACACATTACCAAATATTAGAGAAGATTACCTCACCCTTACCCAAAAGGAAAGCAAATCAAAGGTAAACACAACAGTTTCATAGCAGCATGGCAGGAAATTGGAAGCAACGAGGCATTCGGTAGCCTGTAGAGATAGTGTTTTATTATTGTTTAGATGAAGCCTCTCAGACCAGGAGCAAAAAAAGTGAGCGAGGTCTGTAGGCACGGCGCAGTAATTCAGCTCAGCCACCTCTCAGACAGCCCCTATCTATTGGCTTTTACGTAAGAGAAAAATCAGTACGCACTGTCAGATATGTGGCAGGCTGTCGGAGGCAGATTAAGGACAACACTGCCACTGGAAACAGATTGCTACCACCTTCCTGCCAATGACTCCCCAAGCTAAGACTCACAGTCACTGGTGGAGGATGATTTGTGACCAAATAGTTTTTTGGGGTGTTTTTTCCCAGTCAAAAACAAGCATACACACAGAATGCAAACACCATTGTGATTAATAAGACCAGTGGTGGACAAAGTACATAAAGCATGTACTTGAGTAAAAGTAGAGTACACTAAAATATGACTTCAGTAAAAGTGCTCCGTTTAAACTTTCACTTGAGTAAATGTACAAAAGTATTTGACTTCAAATGTATTAAGAATTCAGAGTACTATGATTTATTATGGCTATAATGTTCCTATTATCATTTTCTGTCACAAGACTCTTCCTTAATCAACTCAATTTATGTGGAAAGACTCTAATGTTACTCTGAACGCATCTAATAATAGAATGATATTAATCAGTCAAACACTGATTGATATCTACAAAAATGATCATAAGCCGTTAAAAAATTCAGTTAAAGGTTTTAATTTCCCCCTATTTATATTTATTTATATTTTTAATAAAAAGTGTTCCAACAGATATGCAGGCTGCATGAATTACACGTCCATAAAATTAGTTGCGTTAAAATTAATTTGCGTTAACACGTTATTAACGAGTTCATTTTGACAGCCCTTTTTAATATATTAATACCAAAGAATTTCAAGCAGAGAAAAGATGACGATGATCAGGTGATCAGGAATGTATCTGTTCTCAGTCATGATTCTATTGTGACTCCCTCTGTCTCATCCACGTTAACCCCAGACTTCTTGTTGCCTTCTGCCGCGCTCATTGTTAGTTCCGTTAACTAGCCTTCATTTGTAATGTGTGAGAGCCAGAAAATGATACACCAGCAGTAGATTGAAAAAGCCACGCAATGACAAGAAATAGGTTGATGTGCTGAAAACGGAGCGCTATGAGAAGAAAAAATATTGATCATGTCACCAAATAGATTAAAACTAAAGTAACGATTCTGTTTTGAAAATGAAAAAAGTAGAAAGTACAGATATTTGTGTAAAAAATGTAGAGTGAAAGTAAAAAGTTGTCTGAAAAATAAATAGTGAAATAAAGTAGTGTTACCAGAAAAAATCTACTTCGCTACTTTAAAACTCTGACAAAAGTTTTGGGACACCTGACTTTTCCAGCCATATGTGTTTTTTTCTCCAAACTGTTACCACAAAGCTGGAGACACACAAAATTATAGGACACAAAACTTTAAATTAAATAGCAAAACTCTTGTTCTTAGATCCGAACGAGTCTTAAAATGAGTGCTTTATTAAAGTCAGGCACACTTAGGGTATAAACCCATTAACCCTAAAGATAAAAGACTTTGAGACAACTTTAGTTGTAGGCTACGTCTTCTTTTTTTATTATATATAAATTAACTAATATAACAGCCATTTCTTACATTTCTCAATTAACTAGACATCCAATTATCCCCATTAAGCATTTACATTTATGCCATTTGGCAGATGCCCTTACCCAGCGTGACCTATAACTGAGCAGTTGAAGGTTAAGGGCCTTGTTTAAGGGCCCAGCAGTGGTAGTGCTGGTGGTGCTAGGATTCAAGTCCAATGAGTCCAATGCCACTGAGCTACCACCTCCTCACTGATCTGCCAATCCATCAACACTGATAAAAAGACCCAGAGTTCCAGTCCATCTAAAATGTTAACTAAACATTTAATAATAAATTTCTCAATTTATTTATACATATTCTTTGTTAAATATTTAACTTTAAGAGCATTTGTAATGATTTTTTTAAGGGCTTAAATGTAGGTTGTTCTCAATCTTTTAACTGGCACTAAAGGCATTGTAGCTCACTGTCAAAGCTTCTCCAGATTACAGAACAACTCATCCACTGCAGGTCCTAGGTTTGGGTTTGTGGTAAATGATAATCTAGATCACACTATAATTAAGTTAAACAACAAATTTTCAGAAAATTATCAGTGAACTCTTTAAATGCTGTGGGTCCATTGCAATAGCTTCCTAGTGGATGATCTTTTGACCTGTTTCATTGCATGCCCATGACACTATAGAGGGTATTAGAGATCCAAGATAATATCTTCCACATTTTTATTATGCTAAAAAATGTGTTTAAACATCAATTTAGGAACCCAAACTGCAGTAGGCAGCACTGTAAGTGGAAGTATCCTAGATGTCTAACAGAATCTGTCCACTGCCACCGTCAGAGTATTAAACTCATTCAAGGGTGGACAATCCCTCACAAAAAATGGTCATAGGTGACCAGGGTCATTGAGATATGGATAGTTAGTATAACAACTGGAGGAGTATGAGGTGATTCACTGGATAATCGGATGGACTGAGATATATCCTGTATGGATGTGCACAGAGCATTTTGCTTTTCAGTTTTTTAGCCCTGGGCAATAGCAAAATTGAATCATACAAAGTACAAGGCTTGTGTATCTTTGTCATGGGTGAAATTTCTTAGTGGCCTGACTGTGCTTGATCAGTCACAATTATAGAAAGGGTGCAGGACACCCTCTGGCCAGTGCCTTCTTATCTGCAGGAATTTTCATTTTGTTTCCATATCAGGAAACAGATTTCATTGAAAATAAGCAATTTGGGGACCTTTATTATTTACATTCTAAAATCATTCTGGTCTGTTAGGATGAAATGACTGGGAATAGAGTAAAGTCCAGGGTAGTGTGTCAATATAATTTGGGATGGTGGCACTTCATGGATTAATAATGAATAATACACAGTGAGTGTTATTTAAATATACTCTATGAACACATATTGGAGACTTCTGTAGAGGGATTTTGTTCCACTCCTTTTTATACACCACATTTTAATGTTCCTTATACATCAATCAGGCTGTCAACATTATGACAGTATAACATTATGACATGTGAAGTGAATAACACTGATTATCTCGTCATCATGGCACCTGTTAGTGGGTGGATTTATTTGGCAGCAAGTGAACATTTTGTCCTCAAAGTTGACGTGTTAGAAGCAGGAAAAATGGGCAAGTGTAAGGATTTAAGCGAGTTTGGCAAGAGCCCAGATGACTGGGTCAGAGCATCTCCAAAACTGCAGCTCTTGTGGGATGTTCCTGGTCTGCAGTGGTCTATCAAAAATGGTCCAAGAAAGGAACAATGGTGAACCTGCGACAGGGTCACGGTGGACGAGGCTCATTGATGCACGTAGGGAGCGAAGGCTGGACCGTGTGGTCCGATCCAACGGATGAGCTCCTGTAGCTCAAATTGCTGAGGAAGTTAATGCTGTTAATGCTCGATGGGTCAGAACTGTTTTGTGGCAAAATGGAAAAATATTAAGAAGATGGGCATAATGTTATGCTTAAATGGTGTATATATACATTTTTATACTTCGACACACCTACCCAATGGCTCAATTTTATAGATTGGGATGTTAATTGAACTTTTTTTTTTTTTGTTCAATCATTTCCTCATTCGATTGTATGTATGTCTGGGGTGATTTCCTCATTGAATCATCATTCCTCAGCTACTTATTAATCTTGTGCCAGAGACGACTAGGTTTTTCGGCAAAAACAGCCAAAGATTCACAACTATGTGGTGCAACAAAAAATATCACCTTGTTAACCAGACTGTGAGGATGACTACTGATGAGGGCACAGCTATCTGTAGCTAGAAGTCCCAGCAAGCATAATTAGCTGTGGCCTCTGATCAGGAGAGTTGGCATTAGTTTCTCTCCTTTCAATTAGATTAAGACAAACCATTTGCAGGCATCTGTGAAGTTGTGAGTAGAGAGAAGGATTTTAGTATGTGGTCCTAGTTTTACTAGATACCAAAAGGCTTAACTGTGGACATAAAAGATGCCCAAACTACAGCTTGTGGGCCAAAGTTGGCCTGTGATGACCTTTGATTTGGCATCATGTTAGATAAGAAAAGTGGGGGGAAAAAATGCCATTTGTAAAAACATTTGAAAAATAAGACCAGTTTCATGTCTCTCATTAGAGGTCACTGAATAGCTGTATTACAGAGACAAACTTACACTTATAAAGAACATCTTATTCATTCTTTATCACCACATTATCTATGTAAAGCTGCTATCTATATCTACTGAATTGGAATTAGTTAAGCAGATTACAGAATAATGATTTTTATTTATTTATTTATTTTTAATGATTAAATTTTAAACGAGAGGAACCATGGCAACTTTAATTTTTAATATAATGTTTAATAAAGTGCAATATTAATTTTTGGCCCACAGCCCTCAGCCAAGTTTATTTTTGGCCCGTCATAGTGAAACAATTTGGGCAAATCTGGTCTGAAAGATCTATTGTAGTTACGGTTGAAGTTCCATTAATGTTGTATGAAGTTCCAACTGGTAAAGAAGCATAGTTAATCTAGCCATCTCATGGAAGTAGAGTCTAATTATGGAACTTGGTAACCATAAAGGAACTATGGATTTTCAGTGCACTGGACATTATGGCAGGACATTTACAAACTTCTGCATAGTCAAGTCAAGTCAAGTTTATTTCTATAGTGCTTTTTACAACAGACATTGTCTTAAAGCAGCTTTACAGAAATAAACAGTTAAGGGTAATGGTGTGTATTTATCCCTGATGAGCAGCCATGGCGACTGTGGCAAGGAAAAACTCCCTTAGATGTTATGAGGAAGAAACCTTGAGAGGAACCAGACTCAAAAGAGGAACCCATCCTCATTTGGGTGACATCAAGAGTTTGATCATAAATCTTTCAACAATACAGAACACTGTAGAGTGAGAACTAACATGAGCACTGGAGTATAAGATTATAAGTAAATGTTCTTCCTACAGTCTTGTACAGTCTATATGGTTATAAAACTAGGAGCTACTGAGCTCAACATTTGTGATCATCACAGATCCAGCATCAGCTTCTCCATGCCAGAGCCTTTAAACACTCCAGGAGGTCCAGTATCAAAACTCCACACATGCAGTGGCATCCAATAGGCACTGGTACGTCTCTAGATGGTACAGGATGTTTGCAAGTTTGGAATCTACTTCTTCAAAGGTCCATAATCTTCATGAGGTGGGACGTGACTGGAGCTGGCCAAACCTCAGGATGCCTCGGGATGGGGAGAGAAAGAGAAGCAGTGGAGAGAAATTAGCGTAGCTGCTGTTCAAGAAATTAACAGCACAAGTTGATAATGTGATGTGATCAGATGTTCCAGAGCACAAGGTTATGATGTAAGGTGTGTTATGTGTAGGCTTTGCTAAAAAGATAAGTTTTTAATCTGCATTTAAACTGGGTGAGTGTGTCTGAGCCACGAACACTGTCAGGAAGACTATTCCAGTGTTTAGGAGCTAAATGTGAGAATGATCTATCGCCTTTAGTGGACTTTGCTATTCTAGGAACTACTAGAAGCCCAGAGTTTTGAGATCTCAGGGAGCGTGACGGATTGTAGCGTGTTAAAAGACTTACTAAACCCAAGCCTAGATTATCCACAAGATGTGCCCTTTGCATTAAAGGGTCATAGTTTTTTCCCTGTGCTTCTGTATCATAAAAAGATTGTACATGTGCAGCCTCATCTTCATGCCTAAAGGAAAAAATAAATGGTCAAAGGCTGCTGTTGTCCTTCACTGAGAATTGGTACTGTGGATATATGGAATGTGTTATTAGCAATCAAACTAGATTGCAGGTTTTGAGGCAGATGAAAGACAAGCAGTCTTATAGAAAACCTGACACTAAATGGGGATCGCAGTCAGCGAACAGCAAAGTGTAACCTATGGAAAATTGTCGGTCTCATTCTGAATAGTTAATCACATAAATCAAAGCTTGCTATTGCTACATAACAAAATGCTGGTTGCTTATTATTGGAACACTGAGCATTTCTAGAGCTTTTGTTCTCCACTGAAGATAAAAAAGCAATCTTTGAACACAGTTGAATATTTGAGTTGACTTGAGTTATATTTTGCAATTACGTGTTTAACCAGCAATTACGTCCGCTCAATTCTACAACAACGACAAGGCCTGTACTTGCAAGCGACTCCTGAAAGGACTTTATACGTAAAAACATAACTGTCTGTTCTTGTTGCAGCAACTTGCTCCCAGAAAGGCATCGGATAACATTTGCTGATGAGATTTGATTAGTCTGCTGCAGGGAGGTGGTGTAATGGGCCGAACTACATCTGGGAATTTCGGAATAAAGACGTGTGTACTGGCATTATAAAAAAAAAAAATTAAAAAAAAGAAGAAAATAGGCCATCTACTGTACCTCTGTCATAAATATAAAGGGCTAACATAAAGAAAATGTGGTCAAATACATTTGGGAATTTGTAAGAACAAATTGAAACGGGAAAGATTTGGAGCATATTGAAAGTGTTTTTCACTATAAGCTGGTTTGGAAATGGCACACTTAAACCGGTTGAAGAAGATAATTAAAATGTCAAGGAAAGCTCTAAGGATGTGTTAGAAAACAGGACAAGTCCACGTATGGAGAAGATTTAGTTTGCAAGGTGTATGAGAGTAATTTGGTGCGTAGCATTAGCACTCGCTTACTAGCTAAGTGCATTGCAATTGTTCTTCATTTCCGTTCTGAGATGAAGGAAGTTCACGCAATGACAAATATGAACTCTAATAAACATATGAATTACATATAGATTTCAAGAAACAAAGTAGTCCCGGTTACATCAATACAGGTTCTAACCAAAGGGCACATTAAGCATCATTTCTTTTTTTTTTTTTTTTTTTTTTTTTTATTCCTCTTGGTTTTTAAAATTCAGGTTTTAAATGATGCAAAAGGAAATGTTGTCTGCCAAGTCTCACCAGATTCACATTAGTTAAAGCTTCTGCTCTGCTCTGCTGATCTGCCTTGCTAGTGTTGCACTGATTTATTCATTTAAATTGCTGTGTACTCTCCCCGGCCTAACCCATGCCTGTATTTTTACATTTGAACATTTTCAATTACAACTTAAAGCTTTACACGACACACAAAAAAAGAGCAACATTTGCTTCATTTTCATTAAATAAACCCATAAAACAAATGAATCCATAGTCTTCCTTAGCATTTAAACTCTGAGCTGAATAACCTGCATCCTTATCCTGACATATTGAAATCACTGTCTACTGAAATCATTTCTGTTTGATGCAGGTTTTTTTTCCTTGATAAACCATGAGCTGAACACAGCACTGGGATAGTGTTAAAACAGTTTTGATTGAATTTTCTGCAGAGCTAAGTGTGCATTAGCAGAGGCAGAGAAAGGAGAAGGTAATGAATTGGATTAGGGCTTCCATCACTGGGAGGTTTTAGACGACGGTTATTTGATGTAGCATATCATGTATCAAATCGGCAAAAAAGGAATACCGACGGGTACACAGTGCTTTAAGCCTGTAACGAAATCAAAGACTTAAGATGTGAGAAAAGGATTGTGCGCTGTTTGCTTCCAATTAAAAATGAACAATGATTAACTGGATGTTGCGGGAATATTGCCGTGGATATATGCAGCCCATATGGCATACTGTTTCTGTAATATATTCATAACCCAATACCCATCGCAGCAGTAATAACAGACAAACTGCGCAGTAATGTGCCATATGCTGAACCATTAGTGTCATTCAGAAGATCCCTTCCGTACAAAGCCTTGTGGGTAGCAGTTAGAGGTGCCACCGAAAACGCTGTGCTTTCTGACCGTGAATAGCAAAAAATACACAAAAACACCATTTGCTGCTCGAAACAGTTTTGGTAATGAACTGGCTAGTTTCGAATCTCACCCAAGTGCAGCAGATCTCTGAAATTATTAACAGACCGTGACTCTTAATATATAATCAGCAAGCCCAGCTTAAAAATTCAGTCCGTCTCCTCTTTGAAGGTCACTTTCCTCTCCTTTTCATTGTTGATTCTAATGTATTCCTTCATGGCCCCACAGCAAGAGAAGGGGCTGAATATTTCCAATTATTGGCAAAGTGTCAGGCAAAGCTGCCGTAATTAAAACCCAATCAGCATGGAAGAGCGCTGGCTCGCTAATAGGTCACCGGTCTACCTGCTTTAGGTGCCATTTTACTCATGCAGTCTGATGGCCAGCATTCTAACAACAAGTAGTCTGCAATGTGAGTGATATTGAACAGTTCTGTATGTTCCTTTTGCTCTCCGCTGTGTCACTGTGCCTTGTGAAGTAGGTTCTTTATTTCACACCGGTTTTTATGACGTGAGGAAAATAACTATATAGCTCTGTGTGTGGCACAAATGGAGAAATATTTGACAGCTTTTTCTGCAGCATGGAGAAACGGCTTTTTCCAAGAGAATGGCTAAATTTTACTATTCACATTCCTCCAGGTAGAAGTGTTTGAGATGAATGAAACATCTGTAGCAAGGTGGCAGTGTGTGTGTGTGTGTGTGTGTGTGTGTGTGTGTGTGTGTGTGTGTGTGTATAGATAGATAGATAGATAGATAGATAGATAGATAGATAGATAGATAGATAGATAGATAGATAGATAGATAGATAGATAGATAGATAGAACAAAATAACACAAGAATTGGAGGACTGAAGGAAAGTCCTGTGGATAGTTGAGACCAAATTTTACATTTGTGTCTTTAACAGAAGAACTTGTGTAAGATGGAGAACAGGAGAGAAGATGTTAACAGACTGATTTCTCCCCACAGTCAAACATGAAGATGGAATCTTAATGGTTTGGGGTTGTTTTGAAGCAAGGAAGAGGTAAAATGAATACTGAACCAACATGGCTATCATTCCATGTTATATAACACCATGTAATTCTGTCTGGACTGCAGCTCATTGAAAACATTTTAATTATATATCCATGCTCTGTAAGCGTTATTTAGAAAGTAAAATGTCAGATGCAGTGTTATCTATTATAGAATGTCCTGCCATGACACTGCACTTAAATCCTATTGAACTACTCTGGGATGAACTAAAGATATGCGAGATGTATCCAACTAGTGAAGAATACCTTCATGGCAAAATATTTCAGCTGCAATGTTTGGAGAACTGTCCAGACACCAAAAGTGTATAAAGCTGTTATTCATGCTAAGGGAGGATTTTTTATTATTAAAAATGAATCTGTACATTTATAGATTAGTTTGGTCAAAGTAGCACTAGTTTTTTGCATATAAAGAAAAAACATGCTTCATGCACATGACTCTCAAATAGTTTTTATAAAAAACTAGATGTTTTCAAAAGCCAAGTGATATACTGTATATAGTACATACAGATCAGGACATAAATGTCAAGTCAAGTCAAGTTTATTTGTATAGCGCTTTTCACAACAGACATTGTTTTAAAGCAGCTTTACAGAAATCAACAGTCAAGGTGAATGATGTGTATTTATCCCTGATGAGCAGCCGTGGCGACTGTGGCAAGAAAAACTCCCTTAGATTTAATGAGGAAGAAACCTTAAGAGGAACCAGACTCAAAAGGGGAACCCATCCTCATTTGGGTGACATCAAGAGTGTGATCATAAATCTTTCAACAATACAGAACACTGGAGAGAGAGAACTAACATGAGCACTGGAGTATAAGATTATAAGTAAATGTTCTTTCTACAGTCTTATACAGTCTTTATGGTTAGCAGCTCCTAGTTTTATGTATGCACAGGCACCCTCTGTAAAGTCTCCTCGCTCGTTTTTCTGTCTATTCACTCTCTTGCCTGTCTGTCTGCCAACCTGTCTGCCAATCCATGTAGCTGCAGTCAGGTTGGGACTTATTTTATATGCAAAGGAAGGACTCGGCAACCAATTTGCCTAACATCAGGCCAGATTAATGGGCAACTTTAGGACACAATGCAGCGACGATCCATTGTGCCAAAGTGCTCAGGTCTCAGGTTCTGCTGATCCATACACCACAGACTTATCCCCCATCCCCCCAACCCGTCCTCCTGCCCGTTCTATCCTGTCTGCTGTGGTTTAAAAATAACCATTGACTGCCGATTCCGAGATACTTGCTAACACTGCTTTCTGGGTCAATTCTATCACAGACATAGTGCACAATTAAATTGTGCTGCTGGCATCGATACAGATTAACTGCCATGATCCAAATATCTTCGGATAGAGCCAGATGAAGGCAGCAGAGCATAACCTGCTGCGTCTCATCACGGAATACAAATGGTCTTGCATTTTCCACCGACGTATGAATGTTTTATTCCTCATCATTCCCTTAAGTCGCTGCTAAACACAGAGCCCATCTCCCTGTAGAGCTTACTTCATTTATTCCTCATACTTTACTCTGTAGTTATACTTACAGCTCTTTATCCAAGACCTTAAAACTCTCACAGAATTTTATATTTGTCACAGGAGAAAACGGATGCCATGCTCTTTGTCAGACTCCTCCGCTTAGCTGACCCTAAGTTTTTGTAAATGCCGGCAAACTTTAATTCATTGCTTTGCCACCAGTCTGCGCTGACTGTATATTCAGCCTTGGGGCCCTGCGGTAGCAGTACGTGATGTGATGCGGCTGGTCTTGAGAGAGCACCTGGTTGTGTAACGTCCCGCTGCTGCTCTGCAGGGGCCATGCATTATGCAGTGATCACATTTCCATGCCACTTCCTCCTGTGCTGCGGCAAAAATAGAAACTTTCAGCATTCACTCTTCTGTTTGTGGCTGAGCAACCCTCCCTAGCTCCTTATTGCTCCTGTTATATATCTTTTCCCCAAAAGCATACATACTGTAGCCTATATAACTACACACACACACACACACACACACACACACACACACACACACACACACTACCGTAGCTGGAGATATTAAGATGAGCAGGAAACAGCTGGATGGAGATGGATATGTCAAAGATCCTCTGCTATCATCTTTTTATTGCTGGATTATTAAATCGCTTATGTTCTTTTTTTCCTCTCTCTCTGATACAGACGAGCTGAGAGATGAAATTTGAAAGGGTCCGGGAACACCGCACAAGTCTGTGAGGTATTTTAAAATAAGACACATTCTCAATTCTAGCCGTGTTATCCAACACTTTATCTATTATTCCCCCCAATTTCCATTTTGACAACAGAAAATGAGATCCAGTCAAACCCAGATGGTTTATATGCTTTATTCAAAAGAAAAACAAACAAAAAAAATAACCCCCAAAAATCTGTGATGGACGAATAGAATTCCATGAGTGAGCACTAAGTCTCAGTCTACAGTATCCTGTTCTATTGTTGTTCTACTTGTGATGTCTATTATAAGGAACAACACTGTATGAAAGCTGAGAAGAGCTCGGCGGAGAAGTCAGTAAGGCAGCCTTTGAGCCCACGCATCAATAAAGCTGTGGCTTTCACCCTGTCTGCAAGACTAGAGCTATCAGCAGTGCTGAAAGAGGGAGAGTGAGACAGAGAGAGACACAGTGTCAGACAAACACTTTTTTTTTTGTCTTTTTTTTTTTTTGGAGCTGAGCTACCCGGAGTCTGAATGAAAGCAATAGTCGTGTTTTTTTTTTTCATTGAGAGACATGAAAACACTTTTTTGCCCTTGTCACACTCCTTGTCAGAAAGGCAAACACTCTTGAGTCATGCTGTGACCCTGATATGAGATGATCTAACACGCATGGGGTTTGAAGCTGCAGGTCTGCATAATCAAATGCTTCATGAGGAGCATTAGAAATATTGTGAAGAGAAAAACAATATGCAGGACAACTCCATCTCAAACCTGCTTTTTTTTTTTAGAAATGATTATTCAAGTGAAAGGCAAATCACAGCCCATAAGCTCAAACCATTTTTGGTACTGATCCATATTTAATTGGGACTGGCACACTTCCTTGCACTTTTCTCATAAGGTATTGAATAAAAAAACAGCCCGAGGTTAAAAAAAAAAAGCTCTTGTGTATTCGTACCTGTCATCCGTACCTGATGTGATTGTTAACTCTGTGTCGTCTGGAACGTGGCTCCAATGGGAAAACTCTTCACTGTTAGTATGAGGCGCGATTAGCTACATCGAAATCACGACTGGGAGAGAAATGCTTCTTTGGCACTCGGGAGATTTACTGGCGTAATGTCTGAGACATCGTAAAGAAAATTTAATAAGATGCAAATAGGATTTAAGGCTGATCACAGGGGCTACTTGTACATGCAAAACTCAGGCATTAATAATTTATTATAAGCCATCTTTTTTACATTAATTCTATATCCATTCCTAAACTAAAAAAAAAATCTTTTAAATGGTCTGCTTAAGTTTTTACAAACTTAATTCTGAAACACAAATTTGCTCCATTTCAGTCAGAAAATGTGTAATAATTCAATAATCATTCAACAATCATAAATATAATACATTTTGACTGGTTCCTTCCTTCTTGCATATGCAAAGCAAAGTTCAAGGTATAATTTGTAAAGATCCTGATCATTATTTTCAGTGATTAGTTAGCCAGCACAAAAACAATCTAACATTGTGTTACAGATTAGCTTTTAATAGCAGCAAATGCATTATATTACCGAGCAATCCAGTATGAAGATGCATGAAGAAATTAGATGATGAGGCTGGGCTTTGGAATAATCCATATTCATTACTTATTCATTTTGGACACCGTGTTTTTTTGTTGCAGCTGCAACAAACAGACACTTCTCTGGCTCCAACATTACCCCTCACAGATCCAAGCTCCATGGGTTGATTCTGAACTCAGGTCTGTGTGGTGTTTCTCACTGTGTTCATATGGGTTTCCTCTGGGGTCTTTGGTTTTCTTCCACCTTTCAAAGATATGAGATGTAGGTGGTTTGGCTAGACTAAACGTCACTAGGTATGAATGTGTGTGTGTGTGTGTGTGTGTGTGTGTGTGTGTGTGTGTGTGTGTGTACACATTGGATTTATAAAGCATCCAAGATGTGTCCCTTTTTTGTGTCTAGTATTCATGGATCTACACAACATTGATTCTTAGTGAGTGTGTGTTTGTGTGCGAGCAACTGAGTGATGGAGTGAATGAGAATAAAAATAAATAAAATAAAAATGGCTTCATAAATTAGTAATATTCAGCAGTAAAATAAAATTACTGCAATCAAGGTGGTACCAATGCAGCAAGATTTCTTTAGGTTAAAGGAAAAAAAGAGAGAGACGGGGAGAGAGAGAGAGAGAGAGAGAGAGAGAGAGAGAGAGAGAGGTGGGGAGTATGAATGAACTATGAATTGTGGTTCCCCTTCTCAAGGTCAACCTCAGAACTGGGCACATAGACTGATATGCAGGAATAATTTGTACAGGAAACATAACACACTAACACACCATTTATATATATATATATATATATATATATATATATATATATATATATATATATATATATATACATATATATACTCACACAGTCTCAACGCAGAGGAGAGACACACGGACGGCACACTGAGGAGATATAGCTGACATCTGTCCTTTCCTTCTGACATCTTTATATTTTCAATAGCTTCATTACTTCTGCCTTCGCTACATCAATGTGCACCAGAAGGCTTCTAACAATTGGGGCATAAATGTTATGTTTTTATGATAATAGACCGAACGCTGGTATTGATTTTATCATATAGAGTTGCAAGTTTTTCCCTTCCAGCTTCCCTCAACGCCAAGACAGTGTCGTAAAGATAATTTCACATATTGGACAAATCTGTCACTTTCCCCTAAAGATTTCCGCCGGGCACAAATTCGTGGCTGTTCGTTAACGAGGCGGGGGTCAATTCCCCAAACAATGTGGTTGGTGTCACAATAAAAAGCAGGTTTTATGGGTTGTAGCAGTGAAGCACTATTGAACAGATAAAACACGCCAAACTGGCATCTGGAGGATTATAAAAGGAATTGCCATGAAAAAAAAATAAAAATCTCACACACCCACAGCCAAATTCGTTCAGTGAGAGAGGTGAGTGAGTTCAGAGCTGGAATGCACCCTGTGTCTTTGGCGCCACCTTTAGGACCGATATCACATAGCAGGGCTTTTTATACCTATAAGAACTGTCCAACATCCAAACGCTTCCAGGAGAGGGTTAATGCTGCCCCCAACTGTCAGAAGCAGGTGGAATTGTGTTTATATAACCTTCCAAAAAAAAAAGAGAGAGAGAGAGAAAATTAATAATCTCTATGCAGTTAAAACAGTGCTGTGTAATGAAGGATGAAAAAACATCTGCAACTGCTTCGAACAATCCATTAAATACGGCAAAGGTTTTAATTTAATGTTGATGGAACCCGCTGCAGCTCAATCATCTTAATGTTCATGTTTCATCCTGGATATTACTGATGCTTGCATGTTCATCCTACATTACGTGGTGTCGTAATCTGAAACAGACTGATTGAATTACTGTTGGATTACATCGTGCATTTATACAAAGAAATGCATAATATCTAAGGTGTGAAACAGTGAAGGTTGCAAATGTGACTGCAAGTAATAATGATTGTGTATCCGCATCACATAAAATAATTAATATATAATATCGGTCTGTGCTGTGCCATTACGGTGTCATATTATCTCTATCTTAATACACCAACTATGGGAGAGTATTTTCTGAGAAAATAGGTGTAAAATTTGATTAAAATAATGTGAACGTATAAAGTGTCAATAAATGTCATTAGAAATGTAAATAATGTGGCACCACCATGAATAATGCTGCCCATCCAACAAGTCAGTTAGTCAACTGTCAGTAAGACACCCAACAGGCAAAGAGTAACTCTGGAGAGATCCACGGATCAGATGGGAGAAGCTGTTCAAAGAACAAAGCTGGGTTTTATGGAAAAATGGCAAGGAGAAAGCCATTATGTAGATCAGGGGTCACCAACCTTTTTGAAACTGAGAGCTACTTCTTGGGTACCGATTAATGTGAAGGGCTACCAGTTTGATACACACAGTTTTCAGTTTGATCTGAAATAACAAATTTGCTCAATTTACCTTTTATTATATGTTAATATTAATGATTAATGATATCCATCTATGTGAAGTACACTGATCATGGTAATGACTTCTGATAATAATTATCAACAATGATTTAACAAAGTAGGAAACAGCTATTTTTAAAAAAGACCCGCGGGCTACTCATGTGGTCCTTGTGGGCTACCTGGTGCACCACGTTGGTGACCCCTGATGTAGAGCAAAGCTGGTTGGCACAGTTTTCACTCCCTGCTGTATATAGTATACATAGCAAATAAAGGTTTGGCTAAACAAAAAATCATTGAGAGAAAATATTTTCAGAAGTTGCAGGACATTCATGACAGAAAAATATGTTGTGCACGTGTGAAAATCAGCTCTACCATGGGGTTGGTTGGCAGGTGTCATGGGGTGTTTGGTACAATAAATGTCCACCTCTATTCATGGTAGTGCCATTTTATGTCCGTTTTTGAATAATAGGTTTTATTGATGTTTTACATGTATGATATTAATATATATATATATATATATATATATATATATATATATATATATATATATATATATATATATACACAGCAAGACCATACTGAATTTAATGTTTATTGGAATCTGACGGATTTTTTTTTTTTGTGTGTGTTTTTACGCATATGGATTTTGAATTTTGGAAGAGCGTCTATGTGTTAATTTTGCCCTAATACTCTTCAAATTCTTTTTTAACTGTGTGTGTGTGTGTGTGTGTGTGTGTGTGTGTGTGTGTGTGTGTGTGTGTGTGTGTGTGCATATATTATTGGAGAAGTGGTAGCTCAGTGTTGTTGGGCTTTGTCTTGAAAGACTGTGAGTTCAAATCCCAGTACTCCCAGTGCCTCTACTGTGCCCTTGAGCAAGGCCCTTAACCCTTCACTGCTCCGTGGACATAAATATGAGAAGATATTTGTTATTGCATTTGCTGCAACCCCTACTTTTCCTAGACCAAACTTTTAAGTAGAATGTTTCCATGTGCCAATCGAGAGGTTTCTTGGTCCAGACATAGCACTGTCACAGTGTAAGGATTTAGCTCTGCTGGGGCATTGCCTCTGTCTGGATATAGATCTGCTAGGGCTTCGACTGTGTTTGTGTTTGTGTGTCACTATTGCACTGCACTAACTATACTGGGGTTCAGTTTATCAGGGACAGTAACAAGTTCTGCATTTGGACTGTCACACAAGCAGTCAGAAAAAGGACACAATTTTGTATATTTGACCAGAGAGGTAACAAAATAAATATTTATTATGAGTCGATTTGTTTTATTGTCATTTCAACCATATACAGTTCGTACAGTACACAGTGAAACAAAACGATCTTCTCAGACCGAGGTTCTACATGAGACAACAACGAGTACCATGAAACAACACAGAACAAACTAAGACATGCAGATCTACACAAAGGACTATACAAAACATGTGGTGTGTGTGTGTGTGTGTGTGTGTGTGTGTGTGTGTGCAACAAATAATAATTTTGCATATATATAAAAAAAAAGTTTATACATTGGAGTTGCCTCTTATACTAATAACGCAGGAATGTGGTAAATGAACGGTTAAGGCTTTGGGATACTGGTCCAAAAGTTCTGAGTTTTCAAGCCCCCCCAGCCCTGCCACATTGCCACTGTTGGGTCCTTGAGCAAGACCCTTAACCCTCTCTGTTCCACGGTTGCTGTATCATGGCTGACCCTGACCTCTGATCCCAGCTTCCTAATAAGCTGGGATATGTGAAGAAAGAATTGCATTATGCTGAAATTTATGTGACAACCAAAAGCATCTTTCATCTTTTGACAAACATTTTTTTATGTGCATCAAATCCTTATTTCAGTCCACACTGTAAAGTCGATTCAGGCAAAAGATTTATCACTGTTCTAAATCAAATGTTATGATCAGTGGATGTAAAATAAAACAGTTTGCTATAAGGTGGTAAGCTGTCATTGCTTTTTTTGTGCTGTAACTCAAGTGATAAAGATGCAGCATTTGAGCAATGCATGTAAGTTGGTTTGTAAACTGCTTTTGTGAGGAAGATTGTGTTCAGATTTTTAAAGCACCAAATGTCTATTTTTACTTGTATGTGGAACCTGAAAATGTTTTAAAACCGTGTCTACACTACACCGTTAGGACACTGAAGGTTCACTGATGCTTTACTGATTTTACTGCCAGTAATCATCATGCAGTTCTGCTCCACTCACACATAATTATAACTGTATATCATTGTAATTCATAGAATATCCTGGATTATCTCCTACATATCATTACATTTACGTACCCTGCAGAACTTGTACACTGTCCTTAACTTTTTTTCTAGTTTTAATATATTTATAGCAACAGCACAACGTGACAAATTAAGGTAGTTCTGATGTTGATGTCAACACAGAACTGATCTGAACTCAAACCCACACACACACACACACACACACACACACACACACACACACACACACACACACACAGTGTGACTGATCTGTACAACCTGGACTCAACACACGCTCGTACTCACTTCGCACACCCATGTCCTCAGTACCACTCACATTACATCCCCTCATTACCATAAATTCTTTAAAATATAAATATAATATAAATAACATAAATTGTTTTTGCACATTTTTTTCTGGATTGCTGCTATTTGCTCTTTTGCACAACATTTTGATTAAATATTTGTTACTGTTCACTTTACGTCTCTTTACAACAGGTTTACTGGTGAAGCTATTTTGTATTTTGTGTTTTGTGTATTTGTCTTGCACTGTCTTTTGTTGTCTTTGCACTGTCTTGTGTTGGTTTTGCACTGTCCTGTATTGTCTTGCACTGTCTTGTGTTGTCTTTGCACTGTCCTGTATTGTCTTGCACTGTCTTGTATTGTCTTGCACTGTCTTGTGTTGTCTTTGCACTGTCTTGTGTTGTCTTTGCACTGTCTTGTGTTGTCTTTGCATTGTCCTGTATTGTCTTGCACTGTCCTGTATTGTCTTGCACTGTCTTGTGTTGTCTTTGCACTGTCCTGTATTGTCTTGCACTGTCCTGTATTGTCTTGCACTGTCTTGTGTTGTCTTTGCACTGTCCTGTATTGTCTTACACTGTCCTATATTGTCTTGCACTGTCTTGTGTTGTCTTTGCACTGTCTTGTGTTGTCTTTGCACTGTCCTATATTGTCTTGCACTGTCTTGTGTTGTCTTTGCACTGTCCTGTCTTGTCTTACACTGTCCTGTATTGTCTTGCACTGTCTTGTGTTGTCTTTGCACTGTCTTGTGTTGTCTTTGCATTGTCCTGTATTGTCTTGCACTGTCTTGTGTTGTCTTTGCACTGTCCTGTATTGTCTTACACTGTCCTGTATTGTCTTGCACTGTCTTGTGTTGTCTTTGCACTGTCTTGTGTTGTCTTTGCACTGTCTTGTGTTGTCTTTGCATTGTCCTGTATTGTCTTGAACTGTCTTGTGTTGTCTTTGCACTGTCTTGTGTTGTCTTTGCATTGTCCTGTATTGTCTTGAACTGTCTTGTGTTGTCTTTGCACTGTCTTGTGTTGTCTTTGCATTGTCCTGTATTGTCTTGAACTGTCTTGTGTTGTCTTTGCACTGTTTGCACCAGGTTGCACACATGCACTTTATGTGGCGAGGACACTTACTAGTCCTTCGCCCTGTGTTTTCTATTTTCTGTGATTGTTGTTGTATGTAGCATCAGGGTTCAGGAGGAACGTTGTATCATTTCACTGTGTAACGCGTCAGCTGTATATGGTTGAAATGACAATAAAAGCTTCTCGACTCTTGACTTGATCTGTATATACACTGTGTATAATGTTTGTACAGTTGTATATACAATCTACATACAGTATCTCATATTGTGAATTTATATAGCCCATATTTTGCTACATATATAGTGCATTGCTCACATCTTGCTTTGATTACATATTCCTCTAATTTTTCTTTTTCCTATTCATCGTGTGTGTCTATGTGGGAACAATATGGAGAAGGGCTTCTCAAAGAAAAATCTTCTTAAACACAATCCACGCTTCTACACGACCTTTAAACAGTTCAACTTTCGGCAGCCTTCGTGCAATTTCGCTCGCGTGTGAGAAATCTTCGTCTGAAGCTCGGCAAGTTCCGTGAGCGCTTCGTGGGCGTTCGGCGGCGCTCGGCTCTCCTTCGTCCTTCCCTGCGCGTGTGTCGTTGTTGTTGTCGGTGACGCGGCGGAGGTGTAGCCTGACGCGGTCTCTTACGTGTCGGCCCGAATAAAAAGTGGAGCTCCGAGGGCTCGCGAGTGACGGAAGGAGCGTGTATCGGTAAGAGAAGACAAAGTGTCCCGGCGGCGGGGGGGAAGGGAGGGAGCTCGCCCGTATAAGACGTAGAGCTCGGGTCGGGTTCGGCCCGTAGGAAACAAAGAGATCATGGCGGCGGGGTTGTAGTACATGAGGGAGGGGAGCCTGTTGGACACGGGGGGTAAACCGGGCTGTGTTCCGGAGCAAAGGCAGTGGCACCGTTTAGGGCGAAGCGGAAACGAGCGAACAAAGCAGTGCGTGCGTGCGTGATCCGGTTGTGTCATCTCCGGGTGTGTGAGCGCTCCGGCAGGCTAACCTGACTAGCCACCCCGCGTTAGCTAGATAGCTATCTAGCTATCTACCATAGCTTCCATCACGCTAACCAGGTCTCTAACCAGCTCAACTAGTCTCCAGTTCGTTCTCTGGGGCTCGAATATGAAGCATTATTATTATTATTTTATATTAATTTCTGGTAAAATGGACAACTGACCGGTCTGTTTTTATATGATTTGGGCATTAGAGTATAAATAGCAGGTTTCTGATCTCCACTACAGAATAATAGCAAGTCCTAGAAGGATCCTGCAGCCAGGTCCAGATTAGTGATATACGAGTGTATAAATGTTTTGTAAATTAAATATTAATAAACTGAAATGCATTTCGAGCTGAAAATAAATGGACAGATAAATATGAATATTCTGTTTAATTCAGAGAAAGAGCATTTCTGTACACCGTCAATATGAAACTGTTACCTAGAAAGGTGTAAGTGGTGTAGATTTCCAATAATTACTCCAAAAACTGATATACACCCCAATCAGGCATAACAATATGACTGGTGAAGTGAATTACACTGATTATCTCTTCATCATGGCACCTGTTAGTGGGTGGATTTATCAGGCAGTAAGCGAATATTTCGTCCTCAAAGTTGACGTGTTAAAAGCAGGAAAAATGGGTGAGCGTAAGGATTTGGCGAATTTGACAAGCGCCAAATTGTGACGTCTAGACGACTGGGAAGAGCATCTCCAAAACTGCAGCTCTTATCTGGTGTTCCTGGTCTGCAGTGGTCAGTATCTATAAAAAGTGCTCCAAGGAAGTAACAGTGGTGAACCTGCGACAGGGTCACGGGCGGACGAGGCTCAGTGATGCACGTGAGGAGCGAAGGCTGGACTGTGTGGTCCGATCTAACAGACGAGCTCCTGTAGCTCAAACCGCTGAAGAAGTTACTGTTAATGCTCGACAGGTCAGGACTGTTTTGGAAACATTAGTCATAAGGTTATACCTGATCGGTGGCCATAAAGTTGCTGGCTCGGTGTGTGTATATATATCTCCACGTGTCCAGGTGCAAGACGGGTATAAAGACATCCTTAAAAAGGAAAAGTACTATTGTGCAGTCAGGTCTCGACGGACTTCTGCATGGTGTAGCCTTGTGCTATCCATGCTGCCTACTGACATGCCTATTCACGTTTTATTTGCCCATTAGAGTGTAAATAGTAGGCTAGGGGAGACAGTCCAGACCAGTACAGAAGAATGTCAAGTGCTGGAAGGATCCCACAGCCAGGCCCAGATTAGTGCTACATGAGTGTGAAAATGTTTTAAAAACGAAACAATGAACTGAAATGATTTTGAGCTGATAATAAATGAACACTACGTACAGTTAAATACGAATATTGTGTTTATTTCAGTGGTTTCAAACGGCGCTTTTTTTTTTTTTTTTCGTACACCTTTAATATGAATCTGTTGTATGTGATGCAGAAAAACAAAAAATCTAGCTTTCAATTACCCACATGTCCAGGTGCAGGAGAGGTATTAAAGGTGTCCTCACTACTCCCAAAAAAAGCGCTATCGTTCCTGAGGTCTGCATGGTCTTGTGCACCGTCTTAGCTTCTAAGTCTTTCTTTCTATCCTTTCTTTCTGTCACCAAGCATGAAAATGAGAGTCCTGACACAACTATCGAATGATGACTTGATTCAGAAATATAGGTGTTGAGCCACAGCATGAAATCTAACCTAGCACTTGACAATAATCGGATTACCCACATTTAATTTAGCTACAGAGTCATTTTAAAGAGCCCTGTGTACATGTCCCTCCCGGGTCATTTAAGGCCATGCACTAAAAATATATCACTTTAAGTTGCTACTCTGAATCTAGTTTGTATTCTGCGCTGCACACAAGATGGCGAGTTTCTTTAACTGCAGTTCCTGCTTGGTGCGTTGCCGAGAAATCGGATTAGCCTGTCTGAGACTCGCAGTCTCTCATAATACATCATCCAATAGCATCAATGATCAGACCAGTTGATTGTAGTCGTAAGTGGCGTTCAGATGGGATAAGATTTCCAGGCATATGGATGTTAATGTCTCTGGGGGACTGCTGTGGTAATCATAATCGCTCTGCACAGGATTAGCGGCCTTTTTTTTTTGCAACGGGAACGTTCACAACGCACAGGTTTTTTACGGCCAAGCTAAATGTTCTATATTCTATGTTAATTCTATGTTATTATCAGCACTTGTTCAGCAGCAGGGCACATGATAAATACTCCTGGGCAAAATAAAAAAAAACTTGAATAGTCGTTACATCAAAGCGTCAAATACTTTAAATCTTTCCAAATACTCTTCAATCCTGATTCTGTTTATGATCTCGCTGTCAGGGCCTTGATAAGCGACATCAGCTGTGACAAAGAAACAAATGATGACCAATATTTTTGAGGACAAAGAATTCTCAGAAGGTGATTATTTTGGGAACGCGTGCTTGTCTGGAGATTTTTCAACAAAA
Source organism: Silurus meridionalis (assembly GCF_014805685.1). NCBI lineage: Eukaryota > Metazoa > Chordata > Actinopteri > Siluriformes > Siluridae > Silurus > Silurus meridionalis. The sequence goes on from NC_060886.1 coordinate 8,348,883, forward strand.
GTAAAGCAAATGGAGGCACACGAGGTCTCAGGAGTGCATTCGTTCCATTCTTGCTTATCATCTCACCACTATTTTTTTTTTTTTTTTGGTTAAGACCATTCATATATTAGGGCTTTATTACTTTCAATTAACGCGTTAATGCAAAATCATTTTAACGGCACTGATCCGCACTGTCCTTTCTTTACTCAGATAAATCAATAAATAAATAAACTCCACTGAAAATTATTTTTAATCAACAAACATTTGTTCTACTGATGCACCAAGTTTTAAATCGGCACCAAAATCCGCCATGACGCAACGCATCCGGCAATTAAAACCGTCCGTGTGGAAACATTGCGAATGTTCCGTTTGGTGTCTTGATAATTTATGTAAATTAAAACACCATAATTACTTTAAAACATATACAAGAGTATTTTTATTAGCTGCCCAGTCATCTGATAATATTAACAGGGTCGTCTGGTTTGAGCCACTGGGAATAGAATAGAATAGAATAGAATAGAATAGAATAGAATAGAATAGAATAGAATAGAATAGAAAGCTTGTCTACAAAACCTAAACAAGTTCTTTAAACATCTCTGACCTTTGAAACATGTCTAGTCTTCAATATTTGTCCATTCCCATGTTAATTAGAGTAGTAGTAACTTGAAAAGTATTCATTTAAGGTACGTTTTGGACAAATAAAAATATGCAATTAAGTTGTCATGCTGTATGTAGTTTTATTTACTAAATTTACTACATTTTTACTACATTTTCCAAGTTAAATGTGTAGTGATATTTATGTTTGTACTTTTGAGTCACTATCAGCTGGTACCAAATTCCTTGTGTGTGTCAACACACTTGGCCAATAAACCTGATTCTGATGCGATTAATCACAATTAAATATTTTAATCGATTCTTCTTCTTCCGGCTGCTCCAATTTGGTGTCATCACAGCAGATCATCCGTCTCCAAACCCTCCTGTCCTCTACATCTGCATCTTTCAAATCATCTACCAGCATGTCTTCCTTCACCACATCCATAAACCTTCTCCTCGGCCTATATCTTTTCCTCCTTCCTGGAGGCTCCATCCTCAGCATTCTCCTACTGATATACCCCATGTCCCTCCTCTGCACATGTCCAAACCATCTCAATCTCGCCTCCCTTTCCTTGTCTCCAAAACGTCCTGCATGCGCTGTCCCTCTAATAATATCGATTGCCACCCCTAGTATAAATTTCATTTCTTTCCCTCAGTTTTAAAGTCTTTTTATACTTAGGAACTCAGTAACTTAACTAAAATCACGAAGCATTGTTTCTCTGTCATGTCCTTTTAAATGCAGTCTACTATTTATTGTTCTATGTTCAAAACTCGGTGTGGATTTGGACCAGGTTCTGTAACAGACGATAGAAAAGAGTGCATCGATTATACTAAAGAAAACATGCAAAAAGTCGTCTTCTCCATACACGTCTCCAGCACTAGCGAAAATCCTTTTATTTCCTTCTGTTCTAATTTAACGACCAGCCAATTCATTATGACATTCAACGTGAGCGAGAAGTAAGAACGTTAGGGCTCAGATTGGTTTGTCCTCCTCTCCTCCCTCAAGCTGGAATGGATTTCACAATTTTGTGTATGTTGTTCGACGATCCATTTTCGATTAAATCCAGTGTGGTGGCGTTTAAACGAGTTTATTTTTAAATCCAATTTTTCAATGTGGTCTCAGACGTTTGAACTCCGTTTGATAGATCTCACATGGGGTTATTTCTACAGGTCATTTCACACACTTTCCACCCACACTCAGTAAAAACAATAACTGACACGACAGTTTCAGCCAGAACTGCAATTTCAGAGTCCGCTATCACACACTCTGCCTTCTTGTATGTAATGAACCCTGTTCTTACAGTGTGTGGCAGGACACATTTCTGTGTAAAGGACTGCAGGTAAAAGCTCTGTATAACCTTTTTTGATTGACAGGCCCAGGCTTCACCCAGGTCGTCGACTACACGAAGCTGCTATAACCTTTATTAGTGTCGGCCCCGATGCAGCGAAGTGTCAGTGATTTGAATACTAACCCAGGCTTTGCTCCCAGACACAAACGTCCGCGACGCGATTTGTTTAGATAATCGCACGCAGCACAAACACAAGCCCGTGAGAAGCGGCGCAGTCTTCCCGTCTCAGCTGCTTTAAAGTTCACCGAGGTTGAAAGCATCGATTCGCCGTTGTGCGTTTTCTCCCACCCCACCCCCACCCCGGCAGACGGAAGACGCCGTCAGCAGCCTTGTGCCTGGATGCAGGATGAACAGATTGCAGCTATAAATAAAGGGGCTGCTTCAGAAAGGTGGACATTGCGGATGTTAGAGATGATTTATAACCGCTGTCTGCATTTTAGACCACGATCACAAGTGGATTTATCTTCAGAACGTGTTCATTTAGCCAGCAGGATCTAAACACGCGTAATCACACAATCCATTCACCAGCATTGGATACTCCGGGTCGGCCGACAGACAAAGCAGGAAAACTCCAGAGAGCTGCTTATTTAGACCAATTTCCTGGACCACTTCCCAGCAGGGAATACTTTGCATAACTGTGATGTGACTGAAGGTTGTTCCTTAGAGAGAAAAAACCATGTAAGGCCTCGGTGGAGGAAAACAGGCTTAACTAGTTGAAAAAGAAAAAAAAAAAAAAGGAAGAATGCAAAATACGGAACCTGACCAAAACTGACCATTGAAAAGCATTGACTATTGTTTTTCAGTCTGAACTCTTTTAAGGATGTTGCATTTGGTCAGGAAACCTTTGTGTCCTTGGAAGAGCGATACAAGTCTCCAGGAAGGAAAATGAGAGCATGTCATTAAATACATTGGTTTTAAACATGCGTTTTTCTCCTACCAGCTGAAATTTTGTGGACATCTCTCCATGAGAGATTCCTCTGGGAAGATGTTCCACTAGATTTTGGAGTGTGTTTGTGGAGATTTGTGTTCATCAACCACAAGGGTGTTAGTAAAGTCGGGTACTGCTCTGTTGCAGGCCACTCGAGATCTTCTATGTAAACCATATGTTCATGGAGCTCACTCTGATTAAAGAAGCATTGTCCTACTGGAACAGGTTTGGGTCTCCTTGAGCAAGTAAAAATGTCATTTACCAATGTATATTGTTGTCTTTCTTTTTTTCTTCCAAAGACGTCCCATACGTTTGTGTGCCTCTAACTTTGTGTTAAGAATTTGAGGAGGAACCACATATGGCTGGAAAAGTCAGCTGTCCTAAGATTTGCATAAAGTCTAGAATTTTTAAACATGAACCTGGTGAACCTCCAAGAGTAAAGCACAAACGTTTATACCTGGACCATCACATCTATATCTTTAGTTCCTTGTTTGGTTTTCTGGGAAGACTTTCCACTAGATTTTCATGCATGGCTGTGGGGTTTTATGATCTTTCAGCTAGAACAGTATTAGTGCCACTGATGTTAGTGAAGGAGGTCTGGTGTGCAGTCTTCTAATTTATTATAAAGGTGTTCAGTGGGGTTGAGGTCAGGTCTCTGCAGGACACTTGAATTGTTCTACTGCAGTTTTGGCAAACCTTGTCACTCGTAAAGGATCTCTACTTTTATCTAGAAGAATAGAATAGTCTTTATTTGTCACATATCCATTACAGCACAGTGAAATTCTTTTCTTCACGGATCCCAGCCTGTTCAGAACCTGGGGTCAGAGTACAGGGTCAGCCATGATACAGCACCCCGGGAGCACAGAAGGTTAAGGGCCTTGCTCAAGGGCCCAAGAGTGGCAGCTTGGCAAGACTGGGGCTTGAACCCCCGACCTTCTGATCAGTAGCCCAGCACCTTAATTACTGAGCTCCTATTGCATTGCATGCATTATATTTTTTTATACATGACCAGATGGAGGATTTTAAAGAAGTCCGTGGCTTTTTCTGCGTTGTTTAGACGATCGGTTTATCAGCTCTGCACCCCGAGATCACAACATTTGGGTCATTGAACATCTGGAGACGAAACTCATAGTCATACGCCACAGCGGATTAAACGTTGCATCTCTCTCTCTATATATACACCAGGGGTCCTCGAAACTATGGCCCACCCCACATTTAAAACATCTCTCCGAACAATGTCAGAGACATGTTTTGAAAATGTAATTTTCAATATATGTTGTACTTATTATATTTTATTAAATGATAAAGGTTGGCTTTTAAACAAAAATTTCCCTTCGTAGATAGTTTTTCCAGCTTCTGGTCCGCTGTCATTAAAAGAGCGGCCTCTAGAGGCGATTCACTGACACTGCTGTTACAACGCTATATTTATTATTTATAATTTGTTTATTATAAAGTTATATTTATTAACGAATGTATTCATATTTCCTTTAGCACATTTCCATGATTCAGTACTTTTTTTTGTAATAAAGTTCAGTACTATTATACATGGAGCGTTATGTTTGTTTTTTATCCTGTATCCATTTTAAAACGGTTGATTATTCGGTTATCGGCAAATACAATCCAACCTAAGTATCGATATCTGTAAAATCCACTATTGGTTGGCCTCTAGTTATTAACATAGCCTGATTATTTGTTAGATTCACCCACCAACCATATATATATATATATATATAAGTATGTCAATGTTTTGATTTCAATAGCAATGAATATGAAAAAATGTCATTATAATAGTTATTAATAGGCGATATATCTCTTGAAAATTAACGCTCAGTTGTCTGTAAGTTGTAAGTCAAAAATTTGGTTTTACATAATTTATAATCCTATATTTAGTTCCCTACAATTTAAAAGAATTAAGTTAGCAATGTGATCTATTATTAACATAAACATACAGACACCCGGTCATGCAAGTGCAATGCGCACTAATAACCTCATCGCTTGCCATAGCAACCAAACAAACTTTTTTTTACAACGATTGATTTGCGCCAACCCTCACCAAACCCACCGGCTGAATATCCTCCATATGGTATCACCAGATTTTTTCAGACTTTCCGCTGTAAGCATCCAGACCGTGATAAGTGTGTCTACCGCTTCTCTCATGTAGACACAATCGGTCTCAACCAAATAATAAGACACGTCAGGATACGTTACTTAAGTTTAATGTCCTCAATGCCTGATTTAAGGCTTCCGTAGTTCCACGTTATCAAAAAATGCTTATTTTGCAGAAATGCGTGCGACGAAAGACTTATTTCATTATACAGTGCCTTTAAAAAGTTTGGAAATACTTAGTATTTTATTGTTTTTAAGAGATGTTGTTTTTTTCATGGCTGTTCCATGATAGATATCACTGCATTGACTGTTTGCTGAATAACTAAGTAACAGTTAGATGTTTGCTTCAGGTCATTGTCTTTTTTCATAGTGAAGTCAGTTCCAATGAGTCGCAGTCCAGACGGTATTGCATGCTGTTGAAGTATTGTGTGGTAGCCATGTTGGTTCCTTTCACTTTCCGGAGTCTCCAAAATTCCCAGCTCCAAAACATTCAACTTCCACCTTTATGTTTGACTGTTGGGATGAGACCATCTTTCCTCCAGCCAGTTTGCTGCATATTAATAAAAGGATGTGCAGGTGTCTCACAAAAGACAAGGTGTTTCCAAACTCTGTGTGTAAATGAAGCTTTCCATACAGCTATAGAAAACACAAAAGCTTAAAATAAACCTCACTGGCTTTGGTTCTTTCTTCAGGGTTATAAAAACAAGAGTGCAGCTGGAACAATGGAAGCACAGGACTGAAAAAATATTGAGATTGGGAAGCATTAGAGATGTTAAAGACCTGATAGAGTAGGGCAGACGTACAGCATTTTTCATTAAGCATGTAGTAGTCTACGTGTATGATCCTGCTCCAGCCTTATGCTGAGTACCTTACTTTTGAAGGTGATTTATTTGTATTTTTGTGAATATATATATTTTTTATTTCATTTCTGTTTTTAGGCTTTTGAAAGCTTTGAGAGGTGAATTTTGAAGGCACTACATAAAATAAAGATTATTATTATTCTGCTACATAATGTGACGTGGCGTGTCTGCAGATAACTCGATGACCATGGAGGTGGGAGTGGAGGCCCAGCAGGGTGCAGACACAGCTGTGGCTGAGACCGAGGCCCAGCAGATCACCCAGGCCCAGATCGCCACGCTCGCTCAGGTACATATGAGCACCAGCACCAGAACCCTTCTCAGCATTTCACGTGTTCACTCGGGTTACGTAGTGCTGTTTGGATTTTGAACAGCCCAATCGGGTCAAGCTCAGGGCTCAGACGCATCATGTTAATGGTGGCGATATACATTTCCTTCGATGTCAGAAGTCAGAAAAGATCACGTTTAACCCCTCAATTCATGCCAGTTTAAATATGTAGTTATTTCTACTCATAGGTGACTGTGGGTGCAGGACACACCACCGCCGCCACCCCCACCGTCACTCTGGTGCAGCTGCCTAATGGGCAGACAGTGCAGGTACACGGAGTGATCCAGGCAGCACAGCCCTCTGTCATCCAGTCCCCACAGGTGCAGGCTGTCCAGGTGAGTGTCTTCTGCAAACAATATTATTGCCCAAAGCGCAATAAAAAAGAAAGACTTTTCAGCTTATCTCGACGGGTGAAAGTAACGCTGGAATGACTCACCGTTCATGTGGGATGCTATAAATCGTGATTCTAATAATATGGATTTGCATAATGGATTTCTTTCTCCTATAAACCAAATCTGTGGAATTCTTTCCACAGATTTGGTTCATAGGAGAAAAAAATCCATGAGAACAGCTTTAAATTGACTCCGGGCATTATAGGTCACATGTGACGTCCAAATTACGCATGTCATCGGCGTGTTTGTCCACACATTTATTGTAGACTAAAACACGCAGATCTCACACAGTCTGCATATCCTGTTCAGATCTCTACAGTGGCCGAGAGTGAGGACTCGCAGGAGTCCGTGGACAGCGTGACCGACTCTCAGAAACGTCGAGAGATCCTCTCCAGGCGTCCTTCTTACAGGTGTGTGGGAGTACAGCAGTGCTACTGTTATCTGCGTAACGCAGTGGAACGCTAACGATGCGTTTCTTTCCCCACCCTTGCTTTGCAGGAAGATTCTGAACGACTTGTCGTCCGACGCCCCGGGAGTCCCGAGAATCGAGGAGGAGAAATCCGAGGAAGATGCTGCACCTGCCATCACTACGGTTACGGTGCCAACCCCCATTTATCAGACCAGCAGTGGCCAGTACAGTATGTTTCCGTCTCACCTGTGACTGCACACCTGCTATCGTACCCTTTCATAATGAGGACTCTGAGGAAACTTCTCACGGTTTATCTTTCAGTCGCAATCACACAGGGCGGAGCCATCCAGCTGGCCAATAACGGCACAGACGGAGTGCAAGGTCTGCAAACGCTAACCATGACGAACGCGGCGGCTGCGCAGCCAGGAACCACTATCCTGCAGTACGCCCAGACGAGCGACGGCCAGCAGATCCTGGTGCCCAGCAACCAAGTTGTGGTCCAAGGTGACCTGCTCTAACAGGAACACACACTTAAACAGAAATCTAACACACATAAAATTCAGAGACGATTCAGCATGCGTTTTGAGGACTTAAATTTAATATCACCATATAAACGTCTGCGCTTATCATTCTACAGCTGCTTCGGGAGATGTGCAGGCGTATCAGATTCGCACAGCGTCAGCGAGTACCATCGGCCCTGGAGTGGTCATGGCCTCATCGCCTGCTCTGCCCAGCCAAGGAGGTGCTGAGGAGGCCACACGCAAACGAGAAGTGAGACTCATGAAGAACAGGTAATGAAATACAACCTGATTTATAACACCTGCATCGGGCGTAACTTCATGACTAGAGATCGACCGTTTAATCACAGGTCGCCTGATCTGACACACCAAACCGCACGTGCGTACGTTCGCACTTGCGTGAGAGAACATAACTCTCTCATGCCAACAGGTGGCAGTAGTGTGTATTCGGCATCCACCAAATAGTCACAATTATCCATGATCTCTCAGCATCGCAGTGCAAATATACAACACTGAACTTTCTTTCGGCTTCTCCCGTTAGGGGTCGCCACAGCGGATCCTCCGCACGTTTGGCACGTTTTACGCTGGATGCCCTTCCTAACGCAACCCTCCCTAATTTATCCGGGCTTGGGACCGGCACTGAGAGTGGCTGGGGATGGTTCCCTGACCGGGGATCGAACCCGGGTCGCAGCGGTGAGAGCGCTGCATCTTAACCACTAGACCACCAGGGGACCTAATATACAACCCTAATTTAAAAAAAAAAAAACAGTTGGGACAATGTGTAAAATGTAAATAAAAGCAGAATTCAATGATTTGCAAATCTCATGAATCTATATTTTATTCACAATTAAACTAAAAACTAAATGTTAAACTAGGAATACATACTATTTAAACACATCTTAAAAAAAAAAAAAATTTGGAACTACAAAAGTGAGAGGCAGAGTCTCTCAGAAGTAAAGATGGGCAGAGCCCATTTGTAGTGTCTACAAATTGTGGAACAATTTCAGAATAATGTTCCTCAACATAAAATTGCAAAACAGTTGAATATCCCATCATATAGAGTACACAATACTAATCAACGAGTTAAAGAATTGGAGAAATCTGTGTACACGGGACAAGGGCGATAAGTCATGATTCTGGAATGGGAATCAGTTCATGGGCTCAATAAAACTGAAAACTAAAATCTGCCATTTTATCTACAAACACAGGTTAAATCTCTATCATGCAAAGAAGAAGGCATGCGTGAACATGATCCAGAAACGCCAGCACACTCTCTTCCCCAAAGCTCATTTACAATGTTTTGAACCAAAAGTGGGAAACTGTTCTGTGGTCAGATTAATCAAATAAATTTACCAACCTTTTAGGACTCAAGGTTGTATAATCCTTGAGTACGATTATGAGAACTTTTATGTCCAACGTTGACAAAATACATTTCTCGTGTCATTGTTTTCATTGATCGTATCGTGCTTTGTCTTCAAATCACAATCACAGTGAGGGATCTCATTTCCACTAAACAGCATTAGATGGACACTTGTCATTAATACACACTGATTACAGCTCTATCTGTCTTTCCAGGGAGGCAGCCCGGGAGTGTCGCCGGAAGAAGAAGGAGTACGTGAAGTGTCTGGAGAACCGCGTGGCTGTTTTGGAGAACCAGAACAAAACTCTGATTGAGGAGCTGAAAGCTCTCAAAGACCTGTACTGCCATAAATCCGAGTGACGTCCTCATCCATGTTTATCCTTGGTGGACTTCAGTGTACAAAGACTGTGTGTGAGCTGTCCCTAGAAGGAACGCATGTTTTCTAAATATACTTTTAACAAAAGCAAAAAAGAAACAAAAAAACGCTTCAGACTGCCTGGAAATTTCCCGTGAACACACTGGGGCATGAACCCCAAAATCTCTGCACCACCCGATCATGTCTTTACAAAGAAATCGAGTGGTGTTGAAGGACTTGAAGAATTCCATGAATCATTTTTTTCCTCTCATTAAAATTCCCGGGTTCACGTTAATGTTGGTTTAGAAACAAGTTTTAAAAATCTGGATATATTGTAAAAGGTGCAAGCGACACACTCATGCTATATAATATATCTGGACATCTCTGGACATTGAGGGACAGTTGCAGGAACGTATACGTTGGAATGAGCACCGTTTTTTTCCTCGAGCGTCAGATTTTCAGCTATATTCGTCCGACTGTTACTAATATTTGGTGTCAAATGTTGGTTTTCTTTTATTATTATTATTTTTTGCCTACACACATTTCTACTGTAAAATATTATTTAGATTATTTACATTTGATGCCTTATAAAAACAACTGTATGAAAACAGATCGAAAGAATTTAAGGCATTTATAACTGATACTATTTGTATTGTCTATAGGAAACTATATTAGTCATCTACATTCTGATTTGACTTGCGATATCTACAGTTTTGTTAAGCCAACAGCCGTCCACTGCTCCGGCTCCGCCCACCATCTTTCTCATGGATATTAAACATTTAATTTATATAACACATTTTTTTTTTTGCGATCCCTGTACCTTGCAGAATAAACATTCCTCATCGTCGGGTTTTTCTTCGAGGATTTAAGCACTTTTCCACCTCGGAGTCAAATTGTATTCGCTCCAATTTCTGGTTCCTCTGAGGACGGACTGAGGAGAGACGACCCAAAAGGTTTAATATGTATGTGCAGTTTGGAAGTAGCTAGGTTGCTCAGCTAAGGGTGTGTGTGTGTGTGTGTGTGTGTGTGTGGGTGTGTTTGCAGAGCTAACGGGATGTGGGTGTACTGATCTGGGCTGCGTCTGTTCCACTCGAGCACAAAGTGATCCAGTGGGCTTCATTCTGGAATTTCGTATTGAATAAAGAGTGAAAAAAGAAACGGTTAAATATTTTAACGTTTTTTAAACGTCAAGGACTTTTTCATTTTTTTTATATACACAGTTATGTTACCTTTTGGTTTGTCCCCAGACGATCGGACTAATGACTAGCATCGTGTATAAGTATTATTATCTGTCATTACAGCATGTTTCAACTTGTTTTGTATATCCATTTTTTTTAACTTTGATATCGCTGTGGTTATTTTTGCATTATGTCACCACAATGGATATGGATTCTGTACTGTACGTCTTTGTATTTAATGCATCAACACATATATATAGGGTACAAATATATGTTGTTAGTCTACCATGACTGTTGCATTTTCGGCAGCTATTTCATATAAAACAAGTGCGTGGAAACCAGCGCTGTCATTTGTTGTGTTTTTGCTATTTTTTTCCCCAAACAGAAAGAAAACGAAACATAACGGTTAAAAAAAAAAAAAACAGTGAGACGCTATGATCTTAAATTAAGTCGCTGTTACCGTTATGGTGTTTTATTCCTTTTGTACCACAGCAATCAATTTTCGATTGATTATTTTACGAAGAAAAAAAAAAAACATTATATACTTATGTGGTTATATTTACATTTTATGTATGTGCACTGAATGCGTTATAGCAGTCATGAACTCAAATGAAATTGTGATTATTTAACTGGTGTGCCATTTTGCATTATTAGTCTGGTATAATTTATAATACCATATAATATATATTATTTTATTTTTTATTTTTATTTATTTGTTTTGAGTGGCACACATGCTTCAATAGTGGAAAAACATCACTAGGAGACGATGAGAGATTAGGAAGACCAACCACCGAAAAACTATTCAGCAACTTGTGCATGATGACTGTCGGAAAACAATCCACATGATCTCACTTCCTCACTTCTTGCAGACTTCGCCCTCTTCCTGATGATGAAGGTCCTGCTCAAACGCCGCTGTTTTTTTTTACACCATTGTGGAGATCGAGTGAGAGTAGCAGAAGATGCTTGACGTGATTTAAAAAAAAAAAAAAGACTTCAAGGGCACGCTCCTGTATTATTCTATTTCATTTGGCCGACACTTTATCCATAATGACTTACAAAATACTTAGAAGTTTTTATCGATAAGTACATTCTGACGCTGGTTTATTAGGACACAGACTAAGAAAACCATCAGTCTAAAACGTTAAGATAAGAACCTCTCGAAGAGGTACATTGTTTAAAGACTACTAATCTCTCCAGATACAAAATGGTGCTTTTTACAGTTTCTTCTTTCAAGCTATCAGGCTCCTCAACACATTAAATTGAACTGAAACTCAGACGCACACACTCTACTTTGTGTTAATGAAATGTTACAATCTAAAACACGCTCAATAGTTATTTCAATTCATACACATCCATGTCTCCACCCATATTATACTATAATTATACCATAACTGTTACATGGTGTTTCTGCACACCTCTTGCTGCATTTGCAGTTTTGAACAATATTGTGTTTGTTTACAAGTACACTCTTATTTAAATTTCTCTTTTTTGCACATTGTTCTGTATAACATATACAGTAGGTCAGGGGTCACCAACATGGTGCCTGCGGGACCACTTGAGTCGCCTGTGGGCCTTTTCTAAAAAAAATAGATCACCGTAGCGCCACTTACCAGTGAGCAGCACACTTGCATTGGTGTGAATTTGAAAATTACTCTTAAAATATAGATGACTAGATAAAGATGAGTATCATTCATTATTAATAATAACATATAATTAAAAGTAAATTGAGCAAATTTGTTATTTCAGAACTTGTGTGTTATTTTGACTTTCAAACTGGTTGCCCTTCACATTAATTGCTACCCAAGAAGTAGCCCTCAGTTTCAAAAGGTTGGTGACCCCTGCAGTAGGTTTATTGGTTTTAGGTAGGTATCTGTCCTTTATTGTCTTGTCTGTTTGCACTGCCGTGTGTCTTGAACCATCTGTTGCACACGATGCACTTTATGAGGCTAGGACGACTTAATTTAGTGCTTACCTCTGTGCTCTGTATGTACATTTATGTTGTGTGATGTAGCTCTATGTTGTTCAATGTAGCACCAGGGTTCTGGAGAAACGTTGTCTCATTTCACTGTGCATCAGCTGACAATAAAAGCTTGTTGTCTTGACTTGACGTGAGCTTCTCGGATATCAAGTGGGTGTTTGTTCCACCACCTTGATGCCAGAGCAGAGAAAAGACTGGAAGAATGTCTTCCTTGTGCCCAGTGAGATGGTGGGATCAGTCAAGCAGTGCTTGAGGATGGAAGGAGCGTGGTACAGTGAAGGGTGAGATAAGTGCTGCTTAAGTTGGGCTTTGTAAGTGTGTATCAGAGTTTTAAATCCGCTGGGCAGCTACAGGAAGTCAATGATGGGAGTGTAAGAGTGGTGGTGTGGGAGAACAAGTTATGCAGCTGTGATCTGGATCAGTTGCAGAGGTTGAATGTCTTTCAGAGGCACACCTGCCTGGAGCGACTTACAGTAGTCCAGCGCTAAGATGACGAGGGACTGAACAAGCACCTGAGTGGCCTGCGGATATCTGATTTCAGCAAAATATCCATTTTTTTTTCTTCTTTGTTGTTTTTAAGACAAAAATACTAGGAAACCTTACTAAGACTGAAGGTTTTGCTATGGCAGAAAATATACCGCTTTTTCCTCTTGTCTCAACACAAGACTCCAAGACATCAAAGAAAACACACAACAAAATTTCGGTTTTTATTCATTTATTCTGCATCTGTCAACCAGATCTTCAATCTTCACATTATATATGCCACAAGAAGAAAACAAGTGCCTTAATATTGTATAAACCTTTGATTTTCCTGCTTTTAGGGCCGCTTTAATATATAATAACGCAGCACCTCTGGAACTCTGCAGTGCCAATGATAGAAAATATCAAAGCTGGTTTCATGTGGCACGTCTCTTTGGTTTGTGTTCAGCTGCGTCATTTACCACAGCATCAATTCTATTTGAAATCGAAATAAATAAATAAAAGACAGAAAAAACTCTCTGATGGTATGGTAAAATCCCTACTTTATCAAGGCAGTACCCACTTATTATAACTCACTGCCCAAAGCAGCCACAGTTCCGTCTTTCTGCCCCACAGTGTCATTTGCACTAGCGGATTCGAGCATGACAAATTGTTGAAGTAATCTCTCACCAGCAGACTTTCTCCATACAGATTTTAGCACTGGCCAAAAAAAAAACGGTATATGCATTTTGACACAGAACACCTTGAATCTGGTCTCATCCACAAAACCAATTATTTTCTGACAGGTGAACACTCTGAAGCTCCCTGAAGCCTACAGCCAGGGTTTTACCACTCTGCAGCAGAAATTGTTCAGTCCCTGCAGATGAAGATTAAATAACGGAACTTACAGTAGGATGAAGATGTCACGTCTTATACATCTCACTGAAGGCACTGAAAATATAACAGGAAGTTGATTATTAATATTCGATACAACCACAACTATTTTTAGGTCTTTTTTACTTTGTTTCTTTATTTCTTTCTTGCTTCTATTGCAGTTCTTTCTACCAGAAGAACCCCGTTTTATCCCCTTTAACATTTATATCACTAGGTCTCATTCATATATACACAATATGGACAAAAGTATTTGGACACCTGTCCGTTCCTGCCATATGTGGTTATTCTCCAAACTGTTACCAAATAAGTTGAAGGCGCACAGTTGTATAGAATGTCTCTGGATGTGGTTGCATTAAATTTTGCATTCACTTGAACTTGGAAACCCAAACTTGATCCAGCATGACAATACCACCATGCACAAAGCCAGCTCCATGAACATCTGGTTTACATTGTTTGTAGAGAAGATCTTGAATGGCTTGCTATAGAGCTCTGATCTCAACCCTAATAAACACTATTTGTATGAATTAGATTTAGGTGAGGTACAGATGTTGGTGAGGTGAGGTGAGGTGAGGTGAGACGGTCTGGGGTGCAGTCAGTGTTCTAATTATTATAACACTGACTGCACCCCAGACCTCTTCACCTCACCAACATCTGTACCTGACTTGAGAAACACCCTTGTGGCTGATGAAAATGTCCACAAGCACACTCCAAAATCTAGTGAAACATCTTCCCAGAAGAGTGGATGGAATTATAAGAGCAAATTGGAACTTAATGTAAAATGTGATGCCCAAAAAGCATATACCAAACCTATGACCAGATGTCTGCAAACTTTTGCTAATAAAGTGTAAACAAATGTTTGGAAACACATGGTTTTTGAGACAAATGCATGTTTTCTTTGGTTTATATGCAACAAACTGGGTAAAAGGCAAAAAACACATGGACAAAGAATGACTGGATGAAAGTTCAGTTGACAGATGTGTCCAAATTTGACGTTTTTGGCTCTAACAGAAGAAAGACAGAGAACAGGAGAGAAGATGTTAGGGTACTGCCTCACCCCCACAGTCAAACATGGAGGTGGAAGCTTAATGGTTTGGGGGTTTTCCCCATTAGGAATGCAATGCCAATGTGTATTTACGTGCTCGCATTATGAGCCTCATAAACATTGATATTGTCATTTATATAAACACCAACTCCATTAAGTCATAATTTTGTTGAGAACTACTGTCCAGCTACTGAAATGTTCATTAAAGACCAGATTGGTTTGTAGGGTTTTTGTTTTTTTGTCCTACAAAGAAGTAGTGTGTATGGCTCTGACGTGTGTGTGTGTGTGTGTGTGTGTGTGTGTCAGTATGAATGAAAATAAGTCTTCTCAATGGAGCCCATACATATATACATGGGTGAATTGATGCTCATTTAGCAAGGTTTTAAATGAATAAAAAAATATATACATATGTTCATTATATGGCAATAAACCATTTTATGTTTACATAGAAAGTAGAGAAAATAATGTCTAGTTAAAATATGAATAAACTTGTATGAGGGTTAGAGGAGCAATGGGCCATTTTGGAGCCAGACCCATGCATGTGGGCAGATCCTTGATTTGAGTGACAGGGGTTTCAGCCAAAAGCAGCCACAGTTCAGGTTTAACTCGGATGAAACAACCAATAGTAATTGATGGAATTTTAAAAGGGGCGTGTCCTGGTGGATTCGGTGGCGGAACAGATGGCGGAGACGGGCAGTGGAGGATTGCGAGCCTGGCCGGCGAAGTGGCGGAGCGGAGAACCAGGGAGAGCCTGAAAAAAAGGCCGGGCGAGAGAAGCTGAACTTCGTGGGAAAGGAAAAGGGAACGGTTGGGGTTTTTTCCTCGGTGGAGAAGCGCGGGGAGTTTGTCCATTCATTGGTGCTTGAGCGGAAGAGCAGACCGCGGACGGTGTGGGACTTGAGGCCTCGGCTCTGGGACTTCGACTTGGAGAGAGGGCGGGGGGAGGATCCGTTACCGAACCCCCTACACTCTACCGGACTTTACCGGCCTGGTCTAGGAGCTGATTTCCTTCTCCAAAGCCCAGAGAAGATCCGAACTTCAATGTCGGATCAGTTAAATGGACTAGCCAGCTTAGCGTAAAAGCTAACTGACCGCCCATTCAGAAATAATGGATAGTTAGCTAGCAGATTAGCGAGCGGTTGGGATTGTTAAACGGGGTTGGGTGCTGTTAACTCGGGTTGGGGGTAGTTAATCCGGGTTCTAGGTAGTTATCCGGAATACATTAGCCAGCTGTGTTTATCCTGCAAGCCGTACGGATCCACGCCGGAGTCCCGCTGGACAGTTAGCTGTGCTCTGTACGGTGTGTGTGTGTGTGTGTGTGTGTGAGAAGCGGGCAGCAGTGGTCCGGTCCCCGAGCAGCGTCTCTCCGCCTCTGTAAATGAAGCTCTGATGTCCGGAGTGAACTTGGTGTGAGTTTCACACGACTCGGTCCTGAGTGCGCTGCATTATGGGGAATACGGTGTCATGCTGCGTGTCTCCCAGCGGAAGTCCGAAACTGCCGCGGGCATCGGAGCGCCTTGAGGACTGTCAGATAAGCGCCGACCTCAGTGAAGACACCGGGCCGTACCTGCAGCACATCAGCGACCGGGAGCTGCCCGATGGTAGGTGCTGATTTACCCCCACAGACTCAGTACTGAGTCACCCGACAGACTCAACACTGTCTTACCCCACAGCCTCAACACTGTCTTACCCCACAGCCTCAACACTGTCTTACCCCACAGCCTCAACACTGACTTACCCCACAGCCTCAACACCGACTTACCCCACAGACTCAACACCGACTTACCCCACAGACTCAACACCAACTTACCCCACAGACTCAACACTGTCTTACCCCACAGCCTCAACACTGTCTTACCCCACAGCCTCAACACTGTCTTACCCCACAGCCTCAACACTGTCTTACCCCACAGCCTCAACACTGTCTTACCCCACAGCCTCAACACTGTCTTACCCCACAGCCTCAACACTGTCTTACCCCACAGCCTCAACACTGTCTTACCCCACAGCCTCAACTTTGACTTACCCCACAGACTCAACACCGACTTACCCCACAGACTCAACACCGACTTACCCACAGTCTCTATGCTGATCTACCCTAAAGGTTCTGTGCTTATTTACCCAATGAGTAAGACTTTTTCATTTACCCCACCTGACTTTGACTTACCCCACCGGTCCTTTGACTTACCCTGCAGATGCTGTATTTATTTACCCTTCAGGCTTGATATTGGCTTTCTCCACAGGTTCTGTATTGACATACCCCACAGGCACGATACTCCGTCTATCTCCCCCCCCATGAATGTCTCCTTAAAGTAGATTGCTGCGAAAACCTTGCTGTATCTTTCCCAGGATTTCATCGCTGACATTCCTTCTATTTAACCCTGTTCCTATAAATAAATAATTTTGTTTAAAATAATCTCAGGTCAACGTCATCAAGTAATATAAACAGCTAATTTTGTCAATACAGCCTTTTTTCTAGAGTCTTGTCATCTAGTTGGTTTTCTTACTCAACTGCCTCAGGTCATGTTTCGGGTTACGGTTAAGGAATACACCGGTGTGTTTTTCTTCCCCGGTGACCCGAGTGGCTCAAATGGGTTCTGTTACTCAACAAAACAAACACCAGCTACTGGCAAACATCAGAACACGGGCTGTTCGAATCACCTCGAAGACTGAGCTTCTTAGTTTTCCCACTGGGGTTGTTTAGAGAATTTACAGCTGCTTGTTTAGACCTCTGGAGACATCCTGCGCAGCTCCACAGAGGGGGATGCACATTCCAGGCTTTGGGTTTTAGCTTTAAGTCTAAACACGTGTTGTGGCATTGGTTGGCACAGTTGCTGTAAGTCTGTATGATAAGGGGCATTCCTGCATGTTCCCCTGAGATAGCATGAGATGAACAGGAATGTGCAGCGAGCCAGACGAGACTCCCAAATATCTTCGCTACTCCTGACATTCCTGTGAAGTGTTAATTGCTATACCCTCACCCACAGTCCCTCTTTGTATTCTGGAGAATCATCTAGAGTAGATACATTGGATGGCACCAGACACGGAAGGCAAACCCGAGCTGCTCTACTCAGCTGCTTGTAAGGGATATGATATACACACTTTGTTTGTCCAGTCTCTCGTGTTGCCCTTCAGAATTGAGAATGCCTTTTAATCAGAGACGTGTGCCCATACCCAGCATTCCAGTATTCTTTAAGTGTGCCCTGCTCCACCCCCTGGGGTTATTTTTGACACGGCAGCATGGCACTCCCAGTTTAGCAGGTTCAGCTGTTGGCAGATTGAGCCTCTTCGAATGAATGTGGCTCAAGCGCAAGATCGCCGTCAGGCATCTGAACCGAAAAAACGTCACTTTCTTCTGTGTTTATTAGCCGTTCTGACAGGTCATGAACCTCAGAGGATCGGGCGTAAGAGCAGAGTTTTTCAGATGATTCATTTTGTTTTACACGCTGTTTGTTTTTGTACAGTGGACACCAGTCTGTGTGTCTGCACTACATTTTTTGTTTAAAGTGTAATTCATACAACATCAAAAGAACACCAAATTCTAATTTAAAAGGGGTCAATTTTAATATTTTGGGGTAATTAAATTTGGTTCGATTTGTATAGTGCTTTTAACAATGGACATTCTCCCAATGCATATTTGCAAAGATCAACACGTTATAAAATATAAATTTACAAGTTTATCCCGATTGCACGAGCCATTGGTGAAAAACTCCATGGGATGGTATGTGGAAGAACTTTGAGAGGAACCAGGCTCATCTGGGTGGCACCGAATGTCCATTCATTACAGTTCCATCATTGTTGAGACGTCCTGATCAGTGATTAGTCCTAAAACTCAGAACAGTTCATTCAAATTTTGATCCTGAGCCATTACTTGATGAGAGAGAGGGAAGGTTGGATGGTGTGGAGATGGTGGAGCAGGAAGTGAATAGGATTGGTAAGGAGTAAGTGAGAGCAGCTATTAAAAGGATTTTAGGTAAGAGTGGAAAGTGACATTACCAGTAGAAATGTGGAGATGTTTAGGAGAGATGGCAGTGGAGTTTTTAACAAGATTCTGTAAGGTGAGAGGGTGCCTGAGGAATGGAGGAGTGGTGTGCTGGTAAAGATCTTTAAGAATAAGTGAGATGTGCAGACCTGCAGTAACTACAGAGGAATAAAGTTGATCAGTCACACCATGAAGTTATGGGAAAGAGTAGTGAAAGCCAAGCTGAGAGAAGAGGTGACCATCTGTGAGCAACAGTATGGTTTTATGCCAAGAAAGAGCACTACAGACTAGGGATGCACTGAAATGAAAATTCTTGGCCGAAACTGAAAAAAAGGAAAACAAGCCCGAAAACCGAAAGAAATTATGCCAATTATTATTACTATTGCATTTATGGCCATGACTGTGTACTAACCTTACTAAAATCAAGGCATTTCAATTGCATAAATTAATATTAAAGTTTCAAAAAATTAATCAATTACAAATTATGAAAATATTTATTTATAGCACATTGCAACAATGCACAGGATAAAATAAATTAAAATTTAGTCTTAAATGTTTAACTTAAATGCACTCGTGTACATTAAATAATAATGTACAGGCCCTCTGGCCTGCTGAAAGGATGTAAAATTAAATATGTTCTTTCATAAAAACAAAGTGCATTTAGAACAAGTGCAACTGTTTAAAGATACAATACAACAACATCACTGGGAAACTTCCTGCCTTTTCAAAAACCTCCACCACAGACGGAGTGCGCATGCACAGAGGGGTTTTGCTTTTCTGTGCGTTTGCGTTCCTCTCATATTCAGCATAGCGATCGGATGTTTGGATTTCAGGTGATAAACCCGACGTGGAGAAAGTCTTTGCAGACGCACCCCACCTTGAAATTTCGGGATTGCATGTTTTGCAAATCACTATCCGTGGGTCTTTCTCAGATATACTGAAATACGTCCACACCGCAGACATGTTGTTTTAGACAGGCACGTGCGGGCCGCGGTTTCTGTTTGCATCATCACAACAAACTGTTTCGGCCGTGTTTTTTCGGTGATCAAAGTCTTTTTCCGGTGGCCGAATATTCGGTGCATCCCTACTACAGACGCATTAATATTTTCTTTGGTGGTGGTGCAGGACATGTATAAAGACAGTGTGACAGCAGTGAAGTGTGCAGTAGGAACGACAGACTGGTTCAAGGTGAAGGTTGGGTTGCAAAGATCGGATCTAAGCCCTTTCCTGTTTGCAGTGGTGATGGACAGGTTGATGGACAGGTAGACGGGAGTCTCCGTGAACAATGAAGTTTGCGGATGATATTGTGATTTGTGGTGAGAGTAGTGAGCAGGTTGAGAAGAGCCTGGAGAGAAGGAGGTACGTGCTGGAGAGAAGAGGAATGAAAGTCAGTAAGAGTAAGACAGAGTACATGTGTGTGAATGAGAGGGGGGGCATTGGAGGGGTGCGGTTGCAGGGAGAAAAGGTGGAGTTCAGGTACCTGGGGTTAACAGTGCAAAGTAATGGAGAGTGTGTTAGAGAAGTGAGGAAAAGAGTGCAGGCAGGGTGGAGTGGGTGGAGAAGAGTGATAGCAGGAGTGATTTGTGATAGAAGAGTATCTGCAAGAGTGAAAGGGAAAGTTTATAGGACTGTGGTGAGACCTGAGATGTTGTATGAATTAGAGACAGTGGTATTGAGTAAAAGACAGAAGGTGGAGCTGGAGGTAGCAGAGCTGAAGATGTTGAGGTTTTCGTTTGGAGTGACGACGATGGACAGGATTAAAAACAAGTTTATTAGAGGGACAGTGCATGTAGGACATTTTTGAGACAAGGTGAGGGAGGCGAGATTGAGATGGTTTGGTCATGTGCAGAGGAGGGACATGGGGTATATCGGTAAAGAAGAAAAGAGAACTTTATCTAGAGGTTGGGTGTCAGAATAATTCTACCTGGTGGATTTTGCACACAAAACAACATGACCGACTAAGCAATCTAGTGATCTAACCATTAATGCCATCAGTGTCTGAATATAGGCTTCTGGGACAGTTTTTTATGTTGACTTTTGGCAGATTTGGCAACCTGAAGACTAACAATTTGAAAAGGCCCGATGCTGCTTGTAAAGTCTGGAGGTTAAACTCTACACTCCTCAGTTAACAAACTCCAGGGTAAATGTAAAAAATTGTTCCCAAGCCTTTTCCCTTGTTTTCTTTTGCAGAGTAAGAAAGCAAATACCAAACAAGCCCTTTAAGATTGGATGCAGACTTTTCCTGCTGTGCCCCCTAGAAGGACAGGGGTCATCGCTGTCTTGCTCTTCTGCAGGGTTTCCATTGATCAACAATTAGCACAAATCAATACGTGTGTTCATCGAGTGTGCCTGTCTTCTGCTGATGTCTGTTCTAAAGCTGGTGTTAAAGCTGTCAATGAATAAATGAGATATTTACCAGTATGCAGATTTTATTCTGTTTTAATTCTATTCAGATATATTGTTGTAGCGTGTTTTAACAATGGACAATGTTTACAGAGATAAAGAGGTTATAACATTTTAATGAATATGTTCGTGGCTTTAAGTTCGACAGTAGTGAGAAAAAACTCTGTAAAGAAAACTTGGGAGGAACCAGATTCAGAAGGGAACCCATTCTCATCTTGGTGAAACACAATGTTCATTCATTATTGTTTTGTCATTGTTGAGGTGTGCTGTTCAGTGATGGGTGCTTAAATGCAGAACTGTTCATGCAAAATAATTGTTTAGGTGCCCTAATGGTTTTGGATTTTATTACTGAATGATCAAAAGTTAATAATTTTGGATTAATTGAGAAGGTTGTAAGGATCCCAAAGTGGTCACATGAGACAAACCTTGCAAATCCAGCTGCACGGAGATGAGGTGGATGATCCATCATCTCGCAGCACCACGCTTGTGCTGTGTCTTGGCTGTAATTTGTATAAATCTGAGGCCAATCATCCATCTACTCACCCCTTCATCCAACCCATCCACCCATCCCACAGAAAATGGGCAGGGTTGTAATGGATCCAGAGCCCATCCCAGAAATCCTGGATAGGACATCAGTTCACCCACATATTCAAACACTCCTTCATTGTCTAAAGTAGACAGTCAATGGTCTCCAGAAAGATGGAGTTCAAGAACTGTGAGGTGGTAACTCTTATTAGCAGAGATGGCCTTCCATGGGGATGAGACTCAAAGGGTGATTAATTCTAACACCCCAGACTCGATGATGTCTTGCTGAAACGGACATGTCTGTCTCTTCAGGCTCTGTGCACACTTCCACAGGCAGTGGTAGCTCAGTGGTTAAAATGTTGGACTACTACTGACTGGAAAGTGCCACTATCGGGAATTTGAGCAGGGCCTTTAACCCTCAACTGCTCAGATTTAATAAATTAGGTTAATTTTTTTCTTTTTTTCTTTCAGTAAACGCCCGAGGTGGATTAGACCCACTTTTATTTCTCCCTTCCTGGTATGTGTGGTGTAGGGGGCTGTAAAGAGTGTTGCTACTGTGTGCTCCTCTGGATCTACAATGCACTCGTTGTGTCCTTCTCCTCCCCTCGGTACCACGGCTGGTGCATGGAGCAGCAGCACTATGCTGTGTGTGAAGCAGTAAAGATATGCACTGGTTCTGCCTGCATTACATGACTCTCTATACCCATAAAGCTCCAGTTTAAGTTCTCATGCCATTTATGACACCGGTGTCTTACATTATGTTCCACACTCTGTAGCATTTAAAGTGCGTTCAACGATTTTGTTAATCAAGTTAATAGTCTTATTCAACCTTTTTTTTCCCTCTTCAGATCTTGCTCACGAGTCCAATCCTTCAGACCATGCTCGTGCTAGCACCATCTTCCTGAGCAAGTCCCAAACAGACGGTGAGTTATCAACAGCACACACGGTTCTGCTTCTGCACTGAAGAATGTTGTGATTGCTTTTTTTTTCCCTCAGTGAAGTTATTATTTTACACTCTTTTACATGAGGCACTCAACATCCTTTCTTATACATCTAGATTGATTTATACATCAAGATTTCATCCCTTTATCATTTGCTCTGCTATGTTACCATGCCTTTCATCTCATTCTCCACCTCGCCGCTTTGCACGTTACTTTATAATTATCACGTGATCTCTGTATAATCACGTGAACGAGGTCGCTGGACATTTTTACCTCAGTATTTATGCACAGTGCATCTCTATATCTTTATATTTGCACACCGTGTCACTGATCCTCTTTAAACTTTCATGTGAGTAAAAGTACAAAAGTTTTTCCCTTTAAATGTATAAATGTATTCAAAATTTTATAATTTATTATGGCTTTAATGTTCCTATTACAATTTTTATCTCAAGACTCTTCCTTAATCATCTCTGCTTATGTGAAAAGACTCACACAAATAACACACAAATATATTAATAGAATGATAATAATGAGTAAAACACTAATTGAATTTATTCAAATTATCATGAGCCCAAAACCTTCTTTTCAACTACTTCAAAACTAAAATTTGCAAACAAGGCCACAGGTGTTGTGTCGAGTTCGAGTCAGGAGTTTCTTCACCATTTATTCCTCTGTAAATGTTCTGCTTGCTGTTGAACTGATGCTGAACTGTATGTTAGTGTGAGTAGATTCCACCAAGCGCCAGTCAAAACAAGTTTAAAACAGAGCGCACGCTCGACCCTGATTGGTGGATTGCTGCGCGATTGGTTAAGTTTTTATCCTCGTAAATAAAAAGGAACGACTGAATGTAGCTGAGTAAAAAGTGATATTTTTTCCCCCTCCTATTTTGAGGCTAGGGTGAGGTTCTATCTATCTATCTATCTATCTGTCTGTCTGTCTGTCTGTCTGTCTGTCTGTCTGTCTGTCTGTCTGTCTGTCTGTCTGTCTGTGTGTGTGTGTGTGTGTGTGTGTGTGTGTGTGTGTGTTTATATATAATTATTATTGTTTTTGGGGGTTTTTATGATGTATGCATATCCATGAAATATCTATCCACTGTTTAAGGTAAAAGAAAAAAAGCTGTATGGCTTGAAAAACAGTATTATTTAGAAAAAATAAAATCGTGTTTTGGAAAAAAAGTGGGTCTGCATTTTTATTTATTTTTTATTTATTTATTTTTTAAATATAGTGACATGACTAATTAATGATGACTAAACTTTTTTTTTATTCCTTTTTTTTCCCCTTTAGTCCGGGACAAGAGGAAAAGCAATCATATAAACCATGTAAGTCAGCTCTATAACAGCGCTCAGCAACATTTATTCATTTATTTATTTATTTATTTATTTATTTATTTATTATTATTTATTTCTCCACGGACCCCGAGGGAGGGGCAATAATGTGCAAGGCAATAATGTGCATATCATATTACAAGTATTTATAATATGTGATTTAATTATTACATATATAATGAGAAACTCGACTCACCGTAATGCAGAATCATTGCGAGCTCCATTTATCAATGCATAGAGGGGAAAAAAACACGACTTAAACAGCTGCAGGAAATTGACACATTTGGAAGTGGACGTTAAAAAAAAAACAGCAGTTTGATAAAATGGAAAGAAAATAAACATTAGAAAGTGTTTTTCTCTGTGTGCAGCTCGGTACTGGTCCATGGCAGGGAGGTTGGGAACTAATGCTCTATAATACTGCATTTCTACTTTACAATGTGAAAAATCAGGTATTTGTGTTTTTAAAGATTATAATTTTTTTTTCATCTCAGGTATCTCCAGGTCCCCTCTCCAAAAAATACAGCTCATGCTCGACAATATTCATCGATGACAGTACGGTCAGCCAGCCCAACCTGAAAAGCACAATAAAATGGTGGGTTTAATTGACATGGTACAGTCCACACAGTCATATTTCCTGTCATTATACACCTTAAATATGTTGCTATATAAATACAATCAAATTAGTACCAAAACCATTATTTATAAACGTCTGTCACATACGCATTCATACAGAGTATGACGTAGTGAAATGCTTTTTACGACTGTCCACAGTGTAGTCACTTGCTTTGATTTATTGTCTTTATATGAATCTTACCTCTCTCTCTTCTGTCTCTCCAGTGTTACTCTAGCAATATATTATCATATTAAAAACAGGTATGTACCCAGTTTTTTAACATTTTTATTCTTATTTCTTGCATAAGTCATTTTTGTCGATTTAAAAATGCCGAAATCTTTCTCATTGGCGCCCCCTACAGGGACTCTGACAGATCGCTGGACATATTTGATGAGAAGAAACATCCTCTGTCTGTAAGTACGTCCTCCTTCAAGACGGTCAGATGGTTCAGCTCGTTTGCTTGTACTGACTGAAATCTGTTCTTCGGCGTGAAAAGTATTTTTACATACGGTGCATCAGGTTCAGTGTTTAGTATGATGCTATTCCTGGTGTTCTACATGCCCTGGAGGTGTTTCTTATACCGTGTAACATTTCTGGGACCTCGATATTCTACACTGTGCTCGTATACACGTTAACAGCTGTGTGTGAAATGTGATTGCAGAGGGAGCAAGTTCCCGATGACTACTCGCGCACAGACCCCGAGCACAAGCTCATCTACCGGTTCGTCAGGACGCTGTTCAGCGCCGCTCAGCTCACCGCCGAGTGCGCCATCGTCACTCTGGTGAGAGTGGCAACAACACACGGGCATCAAATGATCACTTTAAACAACATAGTAACTAATTAAACATACAGCATAAAAGGGTTAAGTTCATTCCCTATCTCATGTCACATCCTACTGTGTTCATCATAGAAAAAGAAATGTGATTTTATACTTTACAGAACAGTGAATATCTTTCTTCGCATATCCAAGTGATGTTAGGAAGCTGGGGTTCAGAGCACAGGGTCAGCCGTGATACAGTTCCCTGAAGCACCAAGGGTTAAGGGCCTTGGCAATTAAGCCCCGATGAAGTTTCTATAGGAACAGTGTCTCTTTGCAACCCTAATTTCAAGTATATCTAGAAGGAACCTGGTTAATAATACACAGCCGAGTTCAAGTTTTAATATCCGGAGGAAGGTAAATATTTACACCCAAGTGCTTTACAGAGATGTGTTTTACTAATCCACATTTTATACCAACAAACCTTTTTATATCATGTATTTTCATAGGATTTATAGATTAATAAATAAAAAACATCGGATGTCCACTAGATGGCAGCAGATTGCTATTAACGGATCAGGGTGGATCGTGTCGGTACAAAATTGAGACATGGTATTTTTTTTAACTCCATTCTGTCTCAAAAGTCAGGATCTAATCGGAATACACTGTGAAAAAGAGCATACGTTTAATTATGTACATGCGCTATTCATCTTAACGGTTCAGACACCCTGTAGTTTTATTTCACGCTCGTTGAAAGGTTGAGTTCTTCTGAGACTGGATGTGAGATGTCACGCTTCACCGTGTGCTGCAGGTGTATTTGGAGCGACTGCTGACATACGCCGAGATGGACATCTGCCCGTGTAACTGGAAGAGAATCGTCCTGGGCGCCATCTTACTGGCCTCCAAAGTCTGGGATGATCAGGCTGTGTGGAATGTAGACTACTGCCAGATCCTCAAAGACATCACTGTTGAAGACATGTGAGTGAGTGAGTGAGTGAGTGTGTGTGTGTGTGAGTGTGTGAGAGAGGGGGGGGAGGTGGTGCACTGTTAAGTATAATTACATGCAGTGTATAGAAGTGTAAGCATAAATACAGTATAATAAGTATGTGTGGAGTTGAGAGTTTATACTAAGACACAACACACACATTGTGAAAGACAATCAAACGGAATACAAACTGAGTTTTATTGTTTTTGTACAGTATGAAATGATGGCTTGGTACCGGTCGGCTCGGTACCACTCGGTGGTTGGAGACCCCTGTATTACAACACTGGAGCTTTTAATAATTTCTTTCTTTTTATTATTATTTTTTAAATACATTTAATCTAAATACGATATACTCAGTGTTTGCTTGCACACCTTGTTTTCAGCTGTTTGTTTGTGTGTGTGTGTGTGTGTGTGTGTGTGTGTGTGTGTGTGTGTGTGCTCCATCGGTTCTATTTTCATCCTGTCTATTGAAGTTGGCTTTGTGAGTCTCTGTGCCGGTCGGACTCGAGTGCTCTTAGCATCCAAGCATAATGGCCCAGGCTCTCGCCTACTCCATTTGTTGCCCCTGGTGACTGGTAGCCCCTCTCGCCCTCGCTTTCTCCCCATCATACCCCGTGTATCTTCTCCCTAAAGCATCCGGGCCACCGTCTCCACGGCGACAGGCTCACCGCCGTCTCTCAGATGTACAAGGAGAAATGCTGAGAATTAGAGGTCGACCGATACGGGTTTGTCTCTGGCCGATGTTGAAATTTAGAATTCAGGGCAACCCCTGAAAATATTTTTAAAAAGCCAAAAATCCTTTGATCGAAAAAGGAAACAAAAAAAGACAATGAACACGATGAATCGGTCGACATTTACTGCGAAATGTTCACTTCATCACCAGTAGGGGTTTGTAAAGAACATCGATACGCTGGATGTCCAGTGAGGACTCGCATAGAACAATCGCTCACATCCTGGTTGGCTCTTTTTAGTGTCGGTATTAAAGTCTTTGAGAGACACCACCCCACAGAAGTGTGTGTTTTCTGGCTCACACACTATGTAGTGCACAAAGGTGCGCTAAATTATTTACGTTTTGACACAGGTGTTGATTCAATTCAGCGTTTTAGAGTTGTATAAAGACGTGATGTAAACTTTGTGCAATATCGAAATGAAAGGTTGAAAGGCGAAGTGATGACAGTAATGAATAAAGCAGACTGGCCAATGTGGTTGTAAAACGTAGCGGATTTTTCTCAGTGAGCAGAAGAGCATTTGGAAAATCTTCACTAATTTGTGACTCTATTTGAACACCAAAAGCATTGAATGTGGAAGTTAATCATATCGTTTCTTAAAGAAGTCATTATATGATTTCTGCATAAATATACACTGATCAGGCGTAACTTTATATCGTGTCGGTCTCCCTTTCGCTGCCAAAACAGTCGTCTAGACGTCACAACGTGGCTCTCGTCAAACTCGCTGAAATGCTTACGATCACCCATTTTTCCTGCTTCTAACACGTCAACTTTGTTCACCTAATGTTCACTTGCTGCCTAATAAATCGCACGCACTAACAGGTGCCATGATGAAGAGATAATCAGTGTTTATGTATATTTTGTTGTGTGCAAGTAAGAATTTATTAATTTTTTTTGCTCATCAATCCCCTCTTCACCAGGAACGAGATGGAGAGACACTTCCTGGAGCTCCTGCAGTTCAACATCAACGTCCCGGCTAGCGTCTACGCCAAGTATTATTTTGATCTGCGTTCGCTGGCAGACGACAACAACTTGAGTTTTCCTCTGGAGCCTCTGAGCAAAGAGCGTGCGCAGAAACTCGAGGTAAGGAACAATCCGAGCCACCCGCTACACGTGACGGCGTTCGGCGATTAAACAGTTCTCTTTAACAGCGTGTGTTTCCGGTGCAGGCCATCTCCAGACTGTGTGAGGATAAGTACAAAGATCTGAGCAGAACCGCCATGAGGAGATCCTTCAGTGCTGACAACCTGGTGGGCATCCGCAGATCCAACGCCGTGCTCTCCTAGATCACGCTCATGATCATAACCCGCTTCGGACTCTTTTCTCCTGTCCTCCGGTAGAGATCTCTCTCATCGGTCCCCCTGCAACAACCAATGACCTGTCTACATGGAAACAAATTGACTTTTATTTTTTATTTTTTTTGCTTTTTGCTTACTATGTAGGCTACTAGCTGTGAAATCTGTCAGTTTTTAATTGAAATCGATTGCATATGGAGTATTTTAAATAAACACTAATACCACACGTGTAAAACTGGTCGATGTTTTGATGTGCAGGTTACCGAAGCTGCACGATCCAATATAATTTCATATATTGCTGTGTGTGTGTGTGTGTGTGTGTGTGTGTGTGTGTGTGTGTGTGTGTGTGTGTGTGTGTGTGTGTGTGTGTGTGTGTGTGTGTGTGTGTGTGTGTGTATATATATGCACACACACACACACAGAGCACATCCGGAAAGTGTTCACAGTGCTTCACTTTTTTAGCCTTTATTCCAAAATGAACAAAAAGAAGTTTGTTTGAAATCTTTGCAAATTTATTCAGAATAAACAAATGAAATAATCACATGTACATGAGTATTCACAGCCTTTGCCATGACACTCAGAATAGAGCTCAGGTGCATCCTGTTTCCACTGATCTTCCTTAAGATGTTTCTACAACTTGATTGGAGTCCACCTGTGGTCAATTCAGTTGACCGGAAATAAGGTCCTACAGTAACAGTGCATTCAAAACTTCATCCAGTTACGGATGATGGAGGCCACTGTGCTTACTGGGACCTTCAATACTGCAGAAATGTTTGTTCCCTTCCACACATCCTGTCTCAGAGGATGAACTTCTTGGTTTGTGCTCTGACGTGCACTGTTAACTGTGGGACATCATATAGATGTGTGTGTGTGTGTGTGCGCCTTTCCAAATCATGTCCAATCAAATGAATTGAGCACATGTGAACTCCAATCAAGTTGTAGAAACATCAAGACACTCAAAATTAAAAATGAGTTCAATTATGAGTGTCATGGCAAAGGCATACTTCCTTCCGTTTTGTGTGTGTGCGTGTGCACAAATATGTATGTAACTGTGTGTATATATATATAAAATGACTTCTTGTATCTGAGTGCCTGTGGTTAATCAGGTGAAGTGGTCAGTGGTTAAGACACTGTGTGACTGATCAGAAGGTTGTGGGTTTAAGCCCCTGTTTTTGGCTGACACGCTTGGGGCCCCTGAGCAAGGCCCTTAGCCCTCAATGCTCCACTGGCTCTGGCGTCACAGGGATGCGAAGAAAGCATTTTCCTGTGAAGAACTTTTTTCCCTTTAATCAGAACTTGAAATATTCCTATAATATTGGCAGTAGACGAACAAGTAAAAAAAAAAACTGCTTGGAAAAAAATTCTGAATGAGAGAAATGCACTTAAACGTTCTTCAGCAGGTTCACAGACATGAAGTTTATGTTGCAACTCCTGGGCCCCTGAGGAAAGGCCCTTGTTTTAAAAATGTACATTAAATATTAAACCGGGAAAACGGTTTGATTGAAGGCAACAATCCAGAAACCAGATCGCGCCATCGTTTTATTCTCTACAAATAAGAGAAAGCAATGAAACACAACACTCCAGTTGTCATAAATATCTAAATCTTTTAAAAATCTCAGCAATCAACATTTTGTTTTAAAAAAAAAAAAAAAAAAGTATTTACACACAAGAGCAGCTCGTTATAAAAGAAATATCCGGATACTGGATTTACACACAGGGCAAAACGAATATGTACACTCATAGAACCAAGAAACGACTGTGTTTTTGATCAGATTTAAAAATTAATTTCTGCTCAGATCTACAAACGCATCATCTCACACACACACACACAGGTCCTGAAGAAGAGAGGAGAACTGGCCAGGAAGCCTAAAATCCTCTGACAAATCGGTTTTAGAAAATGAACCGTAAACTGATTTGCATCTGATTTACTTCAAGAAATCATGAATAAGGTGTGGAGTCGAGCACAGAAGTTCTAAAAGACCCAGCAGAACATAAAATGTCCACTAGATGGGAGTGAAGCTTAGGGATGTGAAGTCCATCAACATCTCAAATTTTCTGTTCACTTATAGTTCCTGATTTGTGTTTTGTTTTCTAAAATTTGCAAGATCAAAAATCTTCCCAAAGTTGCAGATTCATCATCAGTGTTTTATCAGCCAAATAGCAAACCGTGCACTGGACTATCTGCGATAATCAGTCATTTACTTGTCTTACCAGCGAGCGTGTTCTCAGGACACCTGTGGACGCTGTATGAAATGAGACTTGACTTGGTCCACTGTTTTTCTCCATCGTTTCTGAATTCTTTTCACAATTATATACAGGACGTTTGGCGTAATCCTGTCACGGCACGTATTGTTTACCAGTGAAACCCATTCGATGACGTGGAATTGAAAAATAAAAAAGGTCCCTGTTCTGGTGAAAATATTCCACCTCTGGTTTCCATTATAAAAGCACAAACACACACACACAGTTGGGGCATTCCCTGTAGATCACAATGTGAAAGGAACAAATATTTACATACACAAATAAATAACATGCCCACAAGTGGGACACGGTCTCTAGTAGCTCCTGTGATTTTTTTTTCTTCTTTTCCCAGCATGGTTTCAGCCAGGAGATCATTCTCCAGTTTATTCCTTAATGTTTTTTTTTTTTTCTTCCTGCTTTTTTTTTTTTGCATCCAAAAGTCTAAATTCCATTTGATCACATTGTATCCGCATATGTAAAAGCGATCAGTTTGTTAAGATCCTTCATGTTAAGTTCTGTTCGATCAGACGTGAGACGGTGGAGCTGATTTGTGGTAGGATCCGGGTGGTGCTGATCCGACTCGAGCAGTGAGTGCCGTGCTGGCTTCGCTGTACATAGAAGAAGCTGAGGCGGGGGGCTTTCTGGCCCTGCACGGGTAGCAGCGGGCCGCAAACCCGCGCCATGAATCCAACGTCTTTCCTGACCAGATCCATACCCCCGAGGTGGTGCCCACCACCAAGCACATGAAATACTTAAGCATGAACACTGCATATTCGGGCCCTAAACCGAGCTGCTGGCGCTCTGAGGGACAGGTACAGGCAAGTGCCTGCTCCCAGCCCGGTCTGTAGTGCTGCTCGTAGACTAAGCATGCCACCACGATGGTTGCTGGGACAGTATAGAGCACGGTGAACAGGCCAATGCGAATCATCAGCTTCTCCAATTTGTCCGTCTTGGTGCCACCCTGCTTGATGACGCTGCGGATGCGAAAGAGTGACACGAACCCGGCCAGCAGGAACAGTGACCCGGAGAAGAGGTAGACTACTAGGGGTGCTAGCACGAAGCCTCGCAAGCTCTCCAGACTCTGGTTGCCCACGTAGCAGATTCCAGTGACAGGGTCTCCATCTACAGAGCTGAGGGCCAGCACAGCAATCGACTTGACGCTGGGGATCAGCCACGCTGCTAGATGAAAGTACTGCGAGTAGCCAGCAATGGCTTCATTTCCCCACTTCATCCCTGCGGCCAAGAACCAGGTGAACGACAGCACCACCCACCAGATTGAGCTGGCCATGCCGAAGAAGTAGACGAGCAGGAAGACTAGCGTGCACAGAGCCGGGCCGGTAGTGTCGTACAGGATGTGTTGCTGCTCCCCAGAGCCGCCGCACGCCACCCGCTCGTGGCCCGCGAGCAATCGCACGATGTAGCCTAGTGACACAAAGAGGTAGCAGGCGGCCAGGAAAATGATGGGGCGCTCAGGGTACTTAAAGCGCTCCATGTCGATAAGGAACGTAGCCACGGTGGTGAGGGTGGAGATGAAGCACAGTACCGACCACAATCCAATCCAGAAGGTTGTAAAAGCGCGTTCATCTTGGGAAAAATAGGGATGGTGGCAG
>NC_060886.1:8388513-8427103 GCF_014805685.1 Silurus meridionalis
TCTGGATGCTCTGCATGTCTGTACAGGTGTCTACACAATAGGCTTTATCCGTAACCACCCTCGTGTCCTGTTTGTAGGAACACACACACTCACACACACACACACATACACACACACAATAGACTAATAAAAACACAAATACTCAGCTTTGGGATGACACTCGTTCATTATTTCTTCGGGTGGAGGCCACTCTGTGCAGCTGAGGATGGTTCCACATGAACATCTTAAAGATTCATGAGAAATTTAGGAACTATGAGGAAAGATTTGGACTGTGATTTATAGAAACAGTTTGCTACAATGGTTTAAGACTTGCATGAACAGTTCTGCATTTAAGGACCCTTATACAGTATCCCACAAAAGTGAGTACACCCCTCACATTTCAGCAACCATTTTAGTATCTTCTCAAGGGACAATGCTATAGAAATAAAACTTGGATATATTTTAGTCAGGAATAAAGTTAGAAGTTAGTCAATGTGTAGCTTGTGTAGCAGAACAGTTTGTCCCATTTTCTAAAGGGAGGGCATCCTGTTCTGCTTCAGAATGTCATAGTACATGTTGGAATCCATGTTTCCCTCAATGAACGGCAGCTCCCCAGTACCAGCAGCACTCATGCAGCCCCAGACCATGATGCTACCCACCATGCTTGACTGCAGACAAGACACAATTTTCTTGGTTCTTGGTCTGAAACAAACAAGTTTATTTTATTCTCATCAGACCACAGGACATGGTTCCAGTAATTCATGTTCTTGGACAGGTCGTCTTCAGCAAACTGTTTGCAGGCTTTCTTGTGAACCAGCTTCAGATGAGGCTTCGTTCTGGGAACCTGCAAACCAACTTGTTGCAGTGTGCAGCGTATGGTCTGAGCACTGACAAGCGGACCTTCTGCTTCTGCAACTTCTAAAGCAATGCTTTCTATATTTTCTATATTTCCTTTGAGACGATACTAAAATGGTTGCTGAAATGTGAGAGTTGTACTCAGTTTTGTGGGATACTGTATGTTTTCAGAACTACAGGGAGTGCAGAATTATTAGGCAAGTTGTATTTTTGAGGATTAATTTTATTTGAGGATTTAATTTGAACAACAACCATGTTCTCAATGAACACAAAAAACTCATTAATATCAAAGCTGAATATTTTTGGAAGTAGTTTTTAGTTTTAGCTATTTTAGGGGGATATCTGTGTGTGCAGGTGACTATTACTGTGCATAATTATTAGGCAACTTAACAAAAAACAAATTCATACCCATTTCAATTATTTATTTTTACCAGTGAAACCAATATAACATCTCAACATTCACAAATATACATGTCTGACATTCAAAACCAAACAAAAACAAATCAGTGACCAATATAGCCACCTTTCTTTGCAAGGACACTCAAAAGCCTGCCATCCATGGATTCTGTCAGTGTTTTGATCTGTTCACCATCAACATTGCGTGCAGCAGCAACCACAGCCTCCCAGACACTGTTCAGAGAGGTGTACTGTTTTCCTCCTTGTAAATCGCACATTTGATGATGGACCACAGGTTCTCAATGGGGTTCAGATCAGGTGAACAAGGAGGCCATATCATTAGATTTTCTTCTTTTATACCCTTTCTTGCCAGCCATGCTGTGGAGTACTTGGACGTGTGTGATGGAGCATTGTCCTGCATGAAAATCATGTTTTTCTTGAAGGATGCAGACTTCTTCCTGTACCACTGCTTGAAGAAGGTGTCTTCCAGAAACTGGCAGTAGGACTGGGAGTTCAGCTTGACTCCATCCTCAACCCGAAAAGGCCCCACAAGCTCATCTTTGATGATACCAGCCCAAACCAGTACTCCACCTCCACCTTGCTGGCGCCTGAGTCGGACTGGAGCTCTCTGCCCTTTACCAATCCAGCCACGGGCCCATCCATCTGGCCCATCAAGACTCACTCTCATTTCATCAGTCCATAAAACCTTAGAAAAATCAGTCTTGAGATATTTCTTGGCCCAGTCTTGACGTTTCAGCTTGTGTGTCTTGTTCAGTGGTGGTCGACTTTCTGCCTTTCTTACCTTGGCCATGTCTCTGAGTATTGCACACCTTGTGCTTTTGGGCACCCAGTGATGTTGCAGCTCTGAAATATGGCCAAACTGGTGGCAAGTGGCATCTTGGCAGCTGCACGCTTGACTTTTCTCAGTTCACGGGCAGTTATTTTGCGCCTTGGTTTTCCACACGCTTCTTGCAACCCTGTCGACTATTTTGAATGAAACGCTTGATTGTTCGATGATCACGCTCAGAAGCTTGGCTATTTTAAGACTGCTGCATCCCTCTGCAATATATCTCACTATTTTTGACTTTTCTGAGCCTGTCAAGTCCTTCTTTTGACCCATTTTGCCAAAGGAAAGGAAGTTGCCTAATAATTATGCACACCTGATATAGGGTGTTGATGTCATTAGACCACACCCCTTCTCATTACAGAGATGCACATCACCTAATATGCTTAATTGGTAGTAGGCTTTCCAGCCTATACAGCTTGGAGTAAGACAACATGCATAACGAGGATGATGTGGTCAAAATACTCATTTGCCTAATAATTCTGCACTCCCTGTATATAATAAATGGACAATTGGGTGACTTCCAGATGAGAATGGGTTCCCGTTTGACTCTGGTTCCTCTCAAGGTTTCTTGCTCATGCCATCTTAGGGAATTTTTCATTTTCACCTTTACCACGGGATCATTAGGCACAAACTTATACATTTCAACTTTATAACCTCTTCATTTCTGCAAAGCTGCATTGAAAAATTTCAATTGTTAAAACTGCTATACAAACAAAACTAAATTTAATTGAATTGAATTATGCTTAATACTGTTACAAATGCAGAGGCTGCAGATGGCCTACATTGTCAATAAAAAGCATAAATAATTATATATATTTGGTTTGTTGTAATTAATTTTTTTAAACAATTACTAGATAAATGTGACTATATTCAAGTTATTTTGATTTGTTAGATTATTTACTGTATTGTACTGTGTATAGCAGCTCCATGGAAGTGGGAAATATTTACAGGGTGTGTGTGAGAAGGGCACAATAAAATTATTATACTGAAATGAAAGAATCGGGACTCTGTCAAAATCACTGTGGATTAAAAATATAAGAAACAGTTTAAATGTAAACGGCAGTGAAAGTTAACATGGTGTTGAGTATGGAGAAATAAAAGATATTCAAAAGAAAAATATATATATTTTTAGATAAGGAAGTTACATTTCTACTAAAGACTGTGATTTGTGTTTTGTACTTGTTTTTTTCTACCTTTGTTCGAATTTGTTTGATTTATTTTTCTTAAAATTTCGTTTAAAAAAATATTATAAATTGCCGCAAATATAAAAATATAAAAAACATGAATACATACATTCATAGTAAATTCATATTATCTCAGGTTTTATATAATAATAATAATAATAATAATAATAATAATAATAATAATGATAATAATATTAATAATACAATATTTCAGGCAAAAGGGAAAATAGATTTAGGTGATCTGAATAAAAATCTGCTATTTTTTAATACTTCGTTTAAAAATTAATTGATGTAATAAGTATGAATTCAAGTATGAAATATATTCAGGCGAAGTACAAACTCTCTAGAAATTCAATCTATTTACATATTGCAATGAAGCACAATTACTTAACAGCTTTCTGTCTCTGTTTTACCTTCTTTTGCATTCTTTATGCATGAGCTGGCCTGTGTGAGGGTTTCAGGGCAAGACGATTTTATCCTAATGTTGTTTAAAGACAGACAGCCATCAAGATAACATCTGCTGACAAAGTGAAACAGATTAGACAAAGAATGCTAATGTGCAGACTAATCATCACGACTATTCCAGGTTGCTATAAAGCGTTTTTTTTTCTGTTATACAGGTATTGGTATAGATTCTACATTGTGAGTATTGTTGAAGAACTCTGAGGTACTCAGGAGGATTAATAAAAAAAGGACTGACCATGGTTTTCAAATCATTAAAATAAAAAAGAATCAATTCAGTTTTATTTGTATAGAGCTTTTAACAATAGACTGTCCCAATTTTTTTACCATTGCAAGCCAAAAATTATTCATTTTGACTTTCCCTGATGCAGACCGTAATGACTGGAACATGTAGGTACTCTATAAATATTTGACCTGTAATTATGATTGGGCAACCATAAAAAAATGTAAGGTTTTTAACTTTATTATGTTTCAGAGTGCCTCAGAGTTCTTCAACAATTCTCAACTAGTAGGATCCCTAAACTGAAGAGCAGCAGATGAACAGCTTTCTACACCTGAGCAACACTCTTACACTTGCTCTACATAATGTTTTTGATTGAGGTTACAGTCAACCCTCCAATAATTCCCGGGTTCTCATTTGGAACCTAACTAACAGCAAGTTGCGGATTATCTTAAAATTGGCGGGAATCCGCAGCGGGACCGAATGTTCAGGAATGTCAGGAATAACATTTTAAACTATGTTTTCACTAACAAATTTCATACAAATTTTTAAAACACATTATTGAATTAAAGTGACATAATGTCTAGATGAATTCACTGACGTACCATAGGGGCTGCGGGGGTGCGTCCAAAATTCATTTTGGGGACCACTGTATATATATTCTCCAGAGCCTGTAAGAAGTTTGGGAACACCTTTTATGTTTTCTGAGATGCATGTTCCTTCTGTTTATTTGCAACAAACTAATTAAAAGGAAAAACACACAAGAATTTGACAGTGAATAACTGGAAGAAAGGTCTGATATATAGTTATATATATCACATAACTGAAAAGTTTGGGTTTTTTTGGAGTAGGAAAGGATGAAAATTTTACTGAGTAAAAGGAACCAACATGGCAACCATTCGATACTTCAACACAATTTAATTCAGTATGAATTGCAGCTAATTTCAACTGATTTTCTCACACAAAAAGACAATAATCCAAAGCATATTTCAAAGTTTTGTAAGTGTTATTTAGAGAGCAAACAGTGGGCTGAAGTGTTATCTACCATGAAATGACCTGCCCAGTCTCCACACATAAATAAAAAAAAACAGTGAACTTCTCTGGGATGAACTGGATCACAAAGTCAGAATGAAATATCCAACAAGTAAAGAACCCCTTTGCCAAGTTTTACAAGAGGCATGGCAAAGCATTTCAGCTGAAGGTTTGGAGAAACAAACTGTCCGGATGCCAAGAGTGTCTAAAGCTGTTATTCATGGTAAAGGGGTAGATAAAAAAAAAAAAAAATACTAAATACAATGTAACATCTGTACATTTATATATTTGTTTGGTCAAAGTACATCTTCATACCATTACATTTCCCAGTTTGTTGCATTAAAACAAAAGGAACAGGTTTTTGTGATTCTCAAAAACCATAAAAGTCTAGGCATTTCCAAACTTTTGACAGGCACTGCATATTTAAATGTTACAGTCGTAACTGTAAATAAAGACAATACATTTTCGAATATTGAATGTTTAAATATAAATTTGGAGAAATATAAGAAAAAAAGAAAAGCATAAGAAAAGAGTGAATTCGCAGTGAGATCTGCTCCGACACGGATGGCTGCTGCTGTGTTATTCAGTCCTGATATAGGTCAGCGTTATTAGCAGGTGGACGTCAGAGGGGACACCGTCCGTGTCTGTGTGAATGAGTTGGGGGTTTGAGTTCAGCTGCATGTTTTCCCAGAGCTCAACCTTTGCGTTCTATCTCACGTCCTCATTGTTTTTCCGTCCACCCCTTTTGTCATCTTTCCTCCTCAAACCGCTCCTTTGTTGTGTGTCTCACCCCACTCTGGCATTTCGGGCCCCTTGTTGTCAGGGCCCTAAATGAGTCTTGACTGGCCTGTGGGCCACTGGAGAAGCACAAAGCAGAATGTTTCCTTCGCTACACTGGAGCCATTGTGGCCGCTGACAATGCACTAATTGGCGACGACAATTAAGCGAGGCCGGCTTTCGGGTTCAGTTTAGCCTCTCCTCAATACAAATCACAGCCAAATGAGTCGGGCCCAACATACACACACACACGCACACAATAATGAACACTCTCACATGAATACTGCAACTTGGATACACTTCTTTGTGTATTTTTAGAGGTGAAGAGAGACATCCTGGAAATGTTTCTCTGGAAATACACATCAGAGTGTATATAAGCTCACTTTTCAGTGATCATGTCCAGTCGATGTTACTGCTTACCACAAACCCCTTCAACACATTTTTTAAATGCAAATCTGGAACGAAAACAAATCCATCTCTAAAGGAACCCATTGTATTTAGACAAAAGGCAACTGTGTCAACCTGTTGGCATGAAGATGTCTTACTACAACACAAAAACACACGACAGGTACAGATATGTGCAAAGGGACGAGTTTAAGAGGTGATGAGCCAGTGTATCTTCAACTAAGGCCTGTCAAACATTAAGAACTTAATGGAGTGTGGGATCAGCAGAGTGCCTCCTTTCTAAGGAAATGCCGAAAACAGTCAACAGCTTTGGCTACACACCCACACACTCGTACACACACACACACACACACACACACACACACACACACACACACACACACACACACACACACACACACACAGGTGGAGGGCTAGGCATGTTCCGGCCCATCGGCGGAGCCTAGATCCTAGTGGATTACTGTGTCAGAGACAGGGCTTTAGCACTCTCTAAGTCTGGGACAAATTACGTCTTGAGGGGGAGGAAAAAAAATGAGAAGGTGGTGGGGGACCAAAGTTAAAATAAACCTGAGAGTAGATTCATCTGGGTGGTCAAACACTGGTTTTTACTTGACAACCCAGAAACAGATCCACAGAGTGTGAGTTAATGTTGCACCTCCAGGTCACTGAAAATTCACAGATAATAGATTCTATAAATTTGTTTGGCGTAAATACTTTATTCTCATTCTCATCTCAGTAGTACAGTAGATTTGTCTGTAACTCAAATGTAATAATGTACTTAATTCAAATACATTAAAATTTACTTCATAACAACTAATTTATGGAACTTGTAAGCGTGTGCTTCTAAACCTGAAACTAATAATAAACATGAGTTTCTTCTGTGTTAAAAAATAAAAAAACACTTAAAACGCTTGATGGTGAAGTCTTCTGTAATTACATGTTTACGTAACATTTATGGAAACTGTGTCAGGTATCAGTGTTTGTAATGGTCAAGAGGTTTTCTGCCACAGGAAAGTCTTTAAAGCAGAGGCCTTTATAATTTGTGGTTTCTCTGTAACATGGACAAACAATTTCTTCCCTTTTTTGTCCTATTAAAAGGAGAAAAGAGAAAGGAATAACTGTATGGAGCTGCTAGATTCACTCACCAAGCACTTTGTACACTAGTATTGTGCAGGGCCCTTAAAACCCAGGCTCAGATCTTCAATGCATGGATTCCACAAGATATTGGAAACATTCCTGGTCCATGCTGTCGTGAGTACATTGCACAATTCGGGCAGATTTTTCAGGTTCACTTTCATACTGTGAATCTTCTGATCTACAACATCACAATGGTGTTCCTTGAATTTGTCAGATTTGATGACTGGGAAGGTCAATAAAGAACACTGAACTCAGCGTCATGAAACCAGTTACAGACCACTTGTGCTTTAAGACATTGTGAGTTATCGTGCTGGAAGTAGCAATAGAAGATAGAAAATTGTGGCCATGAGGAGATAAACATGTTCCTCACACCATAACTCCACCTCCACCAGGCTAGACAGGTTGGGTTCATGAATTTATGCTGTTGCTACCAAGTTCTCACCATACTATCTTTGTGCCTCACCAGTTTTCAGCTGCCCACTTTTGGTGAGCCTATGCCCACTGCAGCCTCAAAATTCTGTTCTTGACCCACAGAAGTAAAAACTGATGTGGTCTTCTGCTGTTATATCCCACCCACCTTAGAGTTCAGCGTGCCGTCCATTATGAGAATAATTTCTGCTTACCACACTTGTACAAGCCTGTGATTTTGAGATTTAGCTCAAACCAGTCTGGCCATTTTTTATCAATGGTGGACGAAGTACACAAACCGTGTACTTGAGTTAAAGTAGAGATACTTCAGTAAAAGTGCTCCTTTTAAACTTTCACTTGATTAAAAGTACAAAGGTTTTTACACAAGTACAAAAATGGATGATTTTCAGCTTTAAAAAGCTCCTTTCTGCTTCAGCTACAGTCACTGGATGAGTAAGAACATATTCTCAGAGCAGTCCACAAATTTGAATACATTTCTGCGAGCTCCATTTTATGTATAAAGATCACCCTAAATGCATTTATTGCTCAATTAAATACGTTATTGTGCAAAATTTATTAAACTCTCAGAACCAAGAATCATAAAACTCCTTGGCTAATTGTAGCCATAAGATACATACAGCATCTATATTCTTGTAATATATTTCTTTTAAATGAGTCTTTAAGCTGCACTGGAGAGTCTCCTCACTGACCTCAGTTCAGGACCTTTTTAGTACAATCACAGAAATCTTTTATGACATCACCTTTTTAAAGGTAACCAAATCTATTAGTGCGGTTTATCTACAATCCATCTAGACCAGTGAGGCTGTAATTGTTTTGTTGCTACACACATTATGATAAACTACATACTATATATATAATGTTATGCAAACTTATTGTTGCTCTGCGTGTAAACGCATATCAGGAAACACAACATAACCTAAGTGATACACAGTTATTACCCTATTTCATTAAATGCATCAGCTAATACTATCCTCATAACGAGATGAGTGATAGAGCTGCATACACACCTTTATCTTTTGCACTTCTTTCCTCTTTTTTTCTAAATTGGGCTCCTGAAGGTTTAGACCTTTTTTTGTCATCCATAATTTTAATTAGGATTTAGTTCTCCTTACTGATACCCCTCTTTTCTGAGTGTATGAGTGAGGGAGCGTCTCGGGGCCAATCATCTGCATTCACTTTGACATGGTATAATAAATGTGACCGTGCAAATGAGCGGTAAAAAAGAAGAATGATCGTTTTTTTTTTTTTTTTCCCGTGGGCGCCTCGTGTCGCCCCCTGGGCAGATCCCTGTGTCGCCCCCCCTGGGAAGATCTCCGTGTACATCGCCTCTGCCAAAATCCACCACTGCCAAGCGGCAATCAAAACAATTTTAAAACAGAGTGCACGCTCTTCCCTGATTGGTGGATTGCTGCGTAATTGACCAGTTAACTTTTTGTCCTCATTAATAAAAAGGATTGTGTTGGTCCCCCTTTTGCTGCCAAATCAAATCAGACCCATCGAGCAATAACAGCTTTAAGTTCTTCAGCGGTTTGAGCTACAGGAGCTCATCTGTTAGATCGGACCACACGGTCCAGACTTCACTCCTCATGTGCATGAATGAGCCTCGTCCGCCCGTGACCCTGTCGCAGGTTCACCACTGTTCCTTCCTCGGAGCATTTTTGATAGATACTGACCACTGCAGACCAGGAACACCCCACATGTTATGCCTGATCAGTGTATGTGCAGAAAACAGGATTTGGAAGTCGTGCTTGTTTCTCAGGACAAATATATCCATAAAATAAAAGAAAAAAACTACACATTGGAAGTGCATCCGTCCCACAATGCATTGGCTTACAGAAAAAAAAAATTACAAGCCTCATGCTGCGGTCTGTGACGAGTCAAAAACCCCATACGAGTTTGTGGTTTTTAATTTGGGATTAGAGAATGAGTCAGTTTTTGAACTCATTTCTTGCCAGGACAGTTTATAATCCCAGGATGTAGGCAGTGATGCATTTGTTCCATCCAGATACAGCACTTACCTTCAGATCAGGAAAAGACATTCTTTACAGCAAAAAAAAAAAAAAAAAAAATTAAATAAATAAACACTCCAGACTTGTTAGGTTACTTACTTTATTGGTGACAAAAAAGCAAAACGAAAGAAACCGATACGATTTTCAGATTTGCATAAGAGGTTGTCTGTGGTGTAAAGTTTTTGGATGACAGAAGGGGAAGGAAAAAAAAAGCAGAACCAGGCTCAGACACAGTCGAACATAAATAGAACATAAATACAATAAATACTGTTGAAACCAACTGCTGATATATGGATCACTGAAATATATACAGCGCAGCGCAGCAGAGTGGATTAAACCGTTACGAGATCCTGTTTTAACCTGTAATAAAGGTGTAGAAAAAAGGTTCTAATAAAAATAATAAAAAAAAAAACCGAGTGACTGCACATCTGCGACTCAGTCCTGTTGCTTTCTCGCTATCTGGAGTGTGTTTAAAATCCCTGAAGAGAGCAACGCTAAGAAGTTCCCACAATCCCAGACTAATCGATAATACTACAGGTAATCCCCGACATCCCGGGTTTGTCTAAACTATCCGTGGAGGATCTTCACGTCAGAATAAGAGCAAGAATGTACAGTGAGAAATGGAAAGGAAATTCTTCCGGCTGATGATCTTCATCCTATGGCGATTGCGGGCTCTCACACGGTGACTCCGCCTACTTTTTTTAAAGGTCATGAGAGGTCACGGAATGGTTTGTCGAGGATGCTACAGCCGTCGGAAATCAGATCTCAACAGCTGAAATAAATTCAGACTTAAAATGATCCTCATCATGGTCATCATTATCCTACCAACCTGAAGGAATGCCTTTTCAAAAAATCACTCTACAGTTCCAGTGAATCTGTCAATCTGTCTATGTTTGTGGCTCAACATAAACCTTTCAATCTTTCGCCTTTCTAACTAGCTAACTAACTCCGACTAGTGCAACTATGCTAATAAATACTTACAACGAACAAAGTTTCAGTCTAAATACATTATCTGGGATGCAGTAAAAGTGCCAGGACAGGGCTTTTTTTGCGGTACAGCAGATAATTAAACCGCCAGTGTTTAGTGCAAACCTGCTGAGAAAGTCACCTAAGGGTCTAATAATTGAAAGCGCTGTACAATCTGAACTACTGATTAGACCATGAGAACACTGTGTTACTAATGCACAATAATTATCAACAGGCAATTGTACTGGCGTTTAGTTTAAGGCAGGCAAAGT
Source organism: Silurus meridionalis (assembly GCF_014805685.1). Taxonomy (NCBI): domain Eukaryota; kingdom Metazoa; phylum Chordata; class Actinopteri; order Siluriformes; family Siluridae; genus Silurus; species Silurus meridionalis. The sequence goes on from NC_060886.1 coordinate 8,399,484, forward strand.
GTGTACTAGAAAGAGGTTTAATTCATAAAGTCAAATTTGGAGCAAAGAATTCAAAGGTGGCACGAGAATTCAGTCTTTCAGTGTACGTCTAGAAACACATATACATCCTCCCCTTTCCTTCAACTCTGGTAAAAGTAAACACAATGTAGTCTTGGACCCAAAAAAAAAGCTGCTCTCTAATGAAATACATGAACGATTTCTTTTTACAAAATAATAAACAAAATAAACATAATTCAATATAATACATAAAAAAAAACGACACAAGGATTTAATCGAGTCAACTTCAACTTCATATTCAAGTTGACAACGTATACAAGTTGACCTATTTGCTTGTAGTAGTGCGGAAAAAAACGTAATTCCTCTAGGATTCGTCTATCAGTTGTAACTGCATGTAAGTCAGAACAATAAATAATTTTATCCATCAACATTTACAGAATCGAAAAAATAACACAGGGTTTAAAAGGTTGCTGGTAGAGTGGACGGAAAGAAGCTGAAAGCTGATCGTGACCTCGCCTCCGTGACTCGGAAGGAAAATAAACGTGGAAAATTGTGAAATCGAGTGGGAAGTGAGAAGTCGTCTATGGGGTTTTTGTAGCACAAGAAAACGGTCACTTAGCCTATTTCATTTGCATAGGGGAGGAAAAAAAAGGAGAGAAATTCAAGCAAAAACGTTTCGTTGTCCCTTTAAAAAAAAAAAAAGGCGATGAGAACCGAGAGGTCAAATAAGGCAGCGAAATAACAAAAATAAAGCAAAAAGGAAAAGGAGTGATATTATTGCCAGTGCTTAGTTCAAGTAGCCAGAAAATGTAGAGTGAACGTACACCCAGTGAGACAGGCGACTGATACGGAGCCAGTCCTGCGGTACGGGTGGACGGCGTGAGTAACGAGCGCGTCAGTGGGCGGGTTTTCTCCGCGATCCGTGTTGGACTGGGTGTACCAATGCTAAACAAAGCCCAGGCGCTCGGGACTATAATTTGGGACCTTGTGGCTGGGGGTAGTTTGTAATCAAAGAGCCAGCGGTTGACGAAGGACCGTGGCTCAGCTGCATATAGGCAGTGGGCACTGAGCAGCGATAAACTTCACTTCCAGCTGTACAGGACGAGATGCCAACTTCTCTTTCACTTCAACCAAGAGTCACTTCACTAGAGTCCAAACCATTGTGCATGTTTTGTTTGGGTGCGTGAGATTCTAAAAGGGGGTTTCCCCAAATCTTAGTCCTCTGTCCAGTGGTAATTATGGCACCAAGCATTTTTTTCACCTGAAAGAAAAAAAAAACCACGCTAATTTCTTTTCCTTTACTAAAAAGCCTGATCTCAGAGGTTGTGCAGGAATGCAGAGAGGAAGACAGTGTGATGTAGGTATTCCTGTCCAGTCTATAGGCTTAGAAGGCATTTTCGCCTGGACCCGATAGTCAGCATCCAATCGTAGCGTGGCCGTTAATGGATTAGATGCTCTGTTGTGCAGAGGAAATGATTTGGCCTTAGATTTCTGAAGACTGAATTATTTGGTGCCGGACTGCTAGAGTGTGTTTACACGCTAGCATGAGAGTGTACTCCACTCGGATCCGCATTTGCCGGTTGGCCCGGCTGTCATTTGGTAGATGAAAGGAGAGGGCAAATTGGTATCATTATGAAACCTCTCCTCTTCAGGGAGTGAAGTATTGTCTGCGTGTACCCTATCTCTCAGGTGAGCGGAGGAGAGAGTGAAGAGAGGACGAGAGAGAGAAGGAGAGAGAGAAAAAAAAGAGAGGCAATTGAAAACCCAAAACAATAAAACCCTTCTGTTCCTTGTCGACAAACACAGAGCTCTTCTACAGTGCCCACACAGCGTGGTCACTCGTGGATGCGCACATGCAGAGACTCAGCCGTAGTTGGCTGTCGGTCAGTAAAACAGGCCTGCCGGAGCGGCCCAGCTGAGAGGGAGAGAGGCTCCCTGGCTCTCAGAGCTGTGGCTCAGGTGTCCAGCTCAAAGCAGCAGTCGTCATCTGGGCTCCCACTGTGGTTGTGCTTCTTCCAGAACGAAGGCGGTTTCTTGTGCAGCTCTCGGCGAACGCAGCGTGGACAAGGTTGGGCACGCATCCGGCACTCGGTGTGGAACACCGCTCCGCATCCCTCGCACCTGACAAAATAAGACATACACTGATCAGACATTACATTATGACCACATGCCTTATATTGTGTTGGTCCCCCTTTTGCTGTGAAAACAGTTCAGACCCTTTGAGCATTAACAATTTAAACTACAGGAGCTCGTCTGTTAAATCGGACCACACGGTCCAGCCTTCGATTCTCAAGTGCATCAATAAGCCGTGACCCTGTCACCGGTCCACCACTGTTCCTTCGTTGGACCACTTTTGATAGACACTGACCACTGCAGACCAGGAACACCACATAAGAGCTGCAGTTTTGGAGATGCTCTGACCCAGTCGTCTAGACGTCACAATTTGGTCCTCATCAAACTCGCTCAAATCCTTACGCTTGCCCATTTTCTTGCTTCTAACATTAACTTTGAGGACAAAATGTCCACTTGTTGCCAAATATATCCACCTACTGACAGGTTCCATGATGAAGAGAAAATCAGTGTTATTCACTTTACCAGTCATGATGTTATAATGTCATAACGTTATGGCTGATCACGGAGAACACCTGACTGCCCACAATACGGTACATAAATCAAACACTCGTACATATGGGACGATCCACAGCTAGGTGTGCGGTACATTATTCTAATGCACAAGCCTGGGGCAAAGCCTGGGATGATGGTTTGGTTAACAGTGTGAACACACACCACCCAACCACTCAGATTCAAGCATTCAGATAGATCATAGTATGAGGATGAGGACCCCATTAGTCTCTCTCCAGGTTTCTTCATAGAGCCACTGTCTATGTCAACATCATCTCTGGCTTGCTCTTTAGGGGTAAACTTATAAAAAGGGGTACATTTATACCCTGATGATATTTAAAAATCACTCATTCTAATCGATTTATCTCTCTAAAGCTGCTTTCTAACAATTTTCATTCTTAAAAGCACTATAAAAATAAGCCAATAAAAAGTATTAAAAGCTCACATTTCGATCACTATAAATCGCTACAGACTCGTTCGTGCATGTTTGTTGTTCTCCATGTGTGTACTACGGAATTTGAAAAATGCTCCTCAGGGTTTATTTACAGCCCGAAAGATGAATAAGTCTAAAGTCTAATAAGAGCACTGTGATAACACGCTACAGTTTATGTTAAACTTCTTGACCAGAAACCATAAAGTATTCAACTAGCGTGTGGGTGTGGGGTTTATCGACATGGTGTACAAGAGAAGCAGGTGTATGTGGGTTTACGGCTGGGCGTGCAGAAACCTCCTGCTATTTAGTGCCTTAACACCATGTGACAGCTTGTTCTCAAGCATCTACCTGTTATTAAAGAAGCTAAGCATTTTTTTTTAAAGGGCTAAATTGTGATGTCTAGACGACTGGGTCAGAGCATCTCCAAACCTGCAGCTCTTGTGGGGTGTTCCTGAGCTGCAGTGGTCATTATCTTTTAAAATTGGTCATGTCACCACAGCCGATGACCAACTGACCAAACAATGTTGGTGTGTCAAATAATTTATCGATTCCTATTTGATTTAAAACAATGACCAAATAACTGAACAAAATTCGGAGCACAATCCCAAGACTGCAAGTCACACCCAATGAGTGAAGAATGTCACACCAATGGTGTGAAGTGCAGCAAGTATCTTATCAGTAGTTAGTCATTAAGTGGGCTGAGGGTAAAGGCGCTATGGGGATTAACCGTCTTAGCATTGGGTGTCCCTTCATGGCTTTGGAGCTTGAACACACCTTCATAGCACTAACCCCTGGGTGTGACTAACACATGACAGAAACACCTAGGCTCTTAAAAGCTCTCCAAAGAACATACGAGGAACATTCCAGTGCAGTAAGTGTGAATTCTGCATATGACATTCCTGCATTATTTAAATCTGTTGATTACTTTTTAGGTTGTTGGAGCATCGATCATGAGTAGAGGAAGAACTGACCTCTTCGTGGCGTTCTCCTGGAAAGGGTAGAGAATCTGGCCGTTGTGGCAGAGCTCACAGATGAAGCCTTTTTCTCGACACAGACTGCAGCTGTACACGTGGGAACTGGCAAACTTGATCACTTTGGAGAGGAAAGGAGCCAGCTTCCCATCTATTACCTGTACAGAGGATGGAGGGGGGAAAAAAGGGAAAAAAAAGTGAAGGAGCACAATATAGACAAAGGAAACATAGGACCATAATACTGCCACAATGTATCCGAACCTACAAGCAGAATACTGCCACGATAATAATAATAATTATATATCCACCAGAAACAGAAGACCAATTTATTGGAAATACCAGTCCAATATATTTGTGTTATATAGATTTTTAGTAGCAAAACAAACACTTCTTAAAACTAGAGCCGAATGGGAACCAGGACAAAGCAGCCCGAGTTCACATCAGGAATCCAGATCAAAACTAATGAATGCTTGTGAGGTTGAAGGGGTGGATGAGGGGGTTAACCAGGGCTCGAGGGGTGGGTGGGAGAGTGGGGTAATTCCTTTTGGGAGACCGTTTGCAAAAAATAATATGTGAATGCCATTTACCGGTCGGAGTAGTTAAAAATCGGCACTGGGCTTTGAAAGCGTAGGTCTGAAGAAGGTGTATTGTAGGTTGCTGAATGGGCCAGAGGAAGGGGCCCGGACCTCCAGTGCATATTCTCCAAGGGGGGAAGAGACAAGTGGCTACACCTGGCAGCGCTGTGGCACACCAATTAAAGGGCCTGCCAGCATTCTTCGGCCCTTACACAAGAAGCAGGCCGAAGAATGGCGGGACAGAGATGAGAACCGGGGGATAGTTGTGAGGGGCTAGAAAGTTGGGGAGGTGGAGAGAGAGGAAGGAAAGAGAATAAAAGGAGGGACCACCGCAGCCTCCCATGAAGCACGAGCATGCGCGCACACACACACCACACACACTTGTACATCCACACACCCTGAGTGAAGTGAGCGATGTTAAAAAAGGGTTTGTGTGGGCGAGGGGGAGGTTGGGCATTGCAGTTGTGTATGAGAGACAGAAACCGAGGGAAAGCACAGCAAGTGCTCGCTCAGTTCTTTACCGAACAAAGTGATTCACTGTGTTAGTGCCGTGTTCCTATCCAGTGGGACTAATTTAATGCTGTGTGTGTCATTTGACTCTACTGACCACCAATGGTGTAGAAAAGAAGAAAGATAGCTGACTAAAATGTAAAAAATGCCATTTTAATTCAAACAAAAAAAATAATCAGAGCGCACCACAAGTATGACCGTCAACTGAATGCAATCATATCTTCGGTTCAACTGCTGCAACACGGTTGCCAAAAGGTATTACACTGATTTATTGATGCGTCAAAAAGCATAGCAAGCTGTATACATATTGAGCAAAGGGAGTACACCTAACCGTCCATTCATCAAGCCGCTTTCATCTCAGACCCAGTTCTCGCCACTGCCCAGAGGTAACAACCTCGACCTACCCCCAAAACAGCCTTTCTCTCCTGGGCACGAGCAGAGAATTACACTGCCGTGTGTCATGGGAACTGCTGCGGCCCAGTAATCAAAGAGGCGAGGCCTAGCACACTCACAGTCACCCAAGTAACAATGATATATATGGCCCCTAATCAGTGCTGACAGAAGAAGTAATTAAACATCTTAATAATTTAGCGAGGGCTGAGAAGCAGGGCAAGCGCTAGTGTAGAGAAACAAGGAAGCTGTTAATATGCCCAATATAATTTATTAACGTTGTCCTGAGGCTAGGAAAGTGTCCCCGAAGTGTTCCTGAATACCCCATGCAACTCAATAATTTATATTTCCAAACAATTTTTCAAGCCTGTCACTTCCACTCAATGAACATTCAGAGCCAGCACGGGTGTTGGCTGCTGTTCCAGTCTTGCGACCCCCCACCCTTCGGCTCTGTCCCGCGTCTGCTTTGTTGTCCAGTGCCTAATCCCCTGAAAACTGCTGTTTAACGCGCTGTACTTTATCCCCTCCTCATCCTGGGCCCTAATGTCCTCGCCTGCTCCATTAAGAGGCAGAGAAAGGGCCAGGATTAGACAGATAAAAAGAGGGTGAGTTCTGTTTGGATAACACCCTCCCTGCCAGGCCCTGGCAAAACAGGATTATCACCGTTGAGCCAGCATGTTAGTAAGTATGGGCAAGGGAAGGAAGAAGAGAGAAAGGAAAGGAAATGGGGGATATGGGGGGTACAGAAAGTGTACATGTGGGTACATAAGACAAGTTCATGTATGAAGTAAAAAAACAAGAGCATGGATAGATGACTGCACATACACATGAAAAATTTGACCGTACTCAACCAAGTAAGGCATGTGTCATAATATATCACAATAAAAGAGGGCTACGGTTTTGCTGTTAATGAGCCTTGTCAAAACCGCACATGCTAGAGCTGCCACAGGACCACCCGGGTTTAGATCCAATACAGTGCTAGTTTATTACTTACCTACCTTGTACCTGGACTCAATGTCTATTGTATCAGATACACCTACAGTATAGATCAGTGGTCCCCAACCCTTTTTGCACCACGGATTTAATGTCAGACAATATTTTCATGGACCGGCCTTTAAGGTGTGGTGGATAAACACATCAAAATAAAATGATACGACCGGCATAAAAACTGGAATTTTCTAAATATAATAATAAACGTGAATCTACTATGTTGTTTTTTGTTCATTTTGCTCGCTTGGGGGTTTCAATTTAGTGGTAATATATTATGTGTTAGCGGCCAGAGCAGCCCCTTTAAGAAGGTAGTGGATGTAGGTAAGACATGTGGCTGAGGCATCATGACATGCATCAAGAGTGAGTCATAGACAGATGTGGCGAAGGGAATCCGGTAATTTTCCAAAATAAAACATTGTTCAAAATCAGATAAATAAAACGGAAATAATGTAAGTTATGTATTCTTTCTGTGTGGCCTGGTACGAACTGACCCACGGAGGGGGTTGGGGACCACTGGTGTAGATAATTTATTTGCAGCTTATCTATTTCATCGTGCAATGTCTTCCATGGGCCACAGACTGTGCAGAATTATTTACTGGTTTCCCGTATGGACGCACTGCAATGTTAAACAGGTCATCTAAAGGGCAGTATGTTCAGTAACTTCATACCTACACAATGCATTTCTATAGTATATAAACTATAATGAGCGAATGAATGTAGGTGGAGGAGATAAAGTGGCATCTGAAATCCATCAAAACCTTATTGCTAAGAGAATAAAAGTAATGGCAGGAGACACGCCTGAAGAACTTAATGTGAGATGTCAATGATGGCCCAAAGTCACTAAATGTCCCTTTGTGCCTCTGTAGTTGTTTATAGGTCATTGGCAGGGCGAACACCGTTACATCTAGTATAATGCATACAAAACAATTAGCATTTATATGGCTCTCTTCATGTGGGACATCTTTGGCCACTCTTTAAACTCTTTTAGATGTAAAGCTCAACAAAAGCCAATACCTAAACAAAACCTGTATCTGGGCAAGCCTTAGGCAAACAAGTATGGCCAATAGACTTTTTTTTTTTTTTTTTTTTTTAAATAAAGACAACACTAAACTCGTAGTGCTTTGCTGGAACTGAATAGGCAAGTACATGTGCTTTCATGCACTATAGAGTTTCTGGTGTCTACTTATTCAGCATTCAGTGACCTCGACACGCAGGGAGAACATTCCCGGGCCACCAAGGACCTGGCATTAGGCAGCCATGCTAAAAGAAAATGGCTCCTTAATAAGGTAAGCCAATTAGCATGTTGAAAGAGAGAGCGATGTGACGAGAATGAGAAAAGTCCTCGAAGTCTGAAGAAGTCAGTCAGGACTTCCAATTGAAATATATATAATCGAAAATTGCTAAATGAAGACAACAAAATCCGAAAAGACATTTTTTTACTCTACTATAAACAATACTTACTACTTACTCTTATGCGCTTTGCTGTATGAATGTTTTAAAATATTATAAAAGACCATTAAAAATTGTAACTATCTGTTAAATTTCTCCATTCTTCACAGGTAAAGAAAATAGGAATGAAAAGACAAATCCAACAAGTGAGGAAGGGAGTGCAAACAAGATGCAGAGGGGAATGGTAGTGTCAGGGAGTGGGGTGTTTGTGAAGAATGAAGGCCTGTCACACTTTGTTTTTCTGCCTGTTGATTCTGAATGCCACGAATTAGTTAGCTGGGTGGGAGGGGACACAGGGTGAAGAAGGAGCAGGCAAAGAGACTCTACCCTCCTGCTAGGAGACAGAGTGAAAGGAAAAAGAGAAAAAAAGAGGGAATGAAAGCCGGCAAAGTAACAGTTAAGAGGAGAGGAAGGAGGAGGTTGTGGGAAAGATGAATTAAAATTGTAATGCAATTTCAATATCTACATTACTGCTCAAAAATTTGAAATCAGAAAAAAAAAAAAATTATGAACATTTTAAACTCTAATGTGTCCAATATGACACTGAAAACAAACCATTTTAGAGGTCTGGTATTTGAAGTAATTTGATGGGGGAAATGAATTTGAAAGAAAATACTGAAAATATCAGGAATTAATTAATAAATTTTCTTCCTTCAAGATTTTAGACATCCGTTCTGGATATTTTAATTCTTAACTTGTGATCATAGTCATTTTTCTAGACCTGCACGCATACCACTATAATACAATTATATTACTGAATCTGAATCCAAAAGTCTGAAAAATGTGTATACAGAGTGACAGAAATAGAAGCAGCTCTTCTTCTTTCAGCTCCCATTAGGGGTCGCCACAGCAGATCATCCTTCTCCATACCCCCCTGTCCTCTACATTTGCCCTCTTTCAAACCAACTACCTGCATGTCTTCCCTTACCACATCCATAAACCTTCTTCTTGGTCTTCCTCTTTTCCTCCTTCCTGGTGGCTCCATCCTCAGCATTCTCCTACTGATATACCCCATGTCCCTCCTCTGCACATGTCCAAACCATCTCAATCTCACCTCCCTCACCTTTTCTCCAGAACGTCCTACATGCGCTGTTCACATTTTTTTAAACAGACAATATATGATATAACTCACAATATATGTATAACTCATTAATTTCCTGTCTGTTGCTGTTCTCAGGTTGTGTGTAAACTCCCGGGGTTGAGCACCGTAAAAAGAATTTTTGAAAAAAAAGCTGGCTGTAATACCAGAATTGCTCTGGAAATGTTGCACTCATCAAGACAATGCATAATTCCTGATTCAACATCATACTGGAGAACAGAAACAACATTTAAAAAGACTCCAACACACCATTATATGATATATCTAGAAGCACTGATCCAATTTTTTCCAATGCAATAGCAAAACCAAAAGAGTTCACTAAAACATATTTGGAAATTTCATTAGTTGTTTCGAGTTAAAACAGGAACAGTTTATTTCTATAGCGCTTTTCACAACAGACATTGTCTCAAAGCAGCTTTACAGAATTTAAGGTGAATGATGTATATTTATCCCTGATGAGCAGCCGTGGTGACTGTGGCAAGGAAAAACTCCCTTAGATGTTATGAGGAAGAAACCTTGAGAGGAACCAGACTCAAAAGGGGAACCCATCCTCATTTGGGTGACATCAAGAGTGTAATTATAAATCTTCAGACAATACAGAACACTGGAGAGTGAGAACTAACATGAGCACTGGAAATTATGAGTAATGTTCTTTCTACAGTTTTTTACAGAAATCAGACAGTTTCCAACCTTGCTTATAAGCTGTGTGACTAGTATGAGGTCCAGAAGGTTTCTGAATCTGAATCCGCAAGCCAACCCCACCAACCATCTACCAAATCCAAGGACACCTTTACATCACTAATATTGCATATAAACTTTATACAGTCAAAATACTTTAACGTAAACAAATACATGAGCTTCTTGAACATCCCACTCCAGATTTGCACTGAGGTGTGGATGTGGTGATCTGTAAACATTTATTCACAACTGCAAAAATGTGAAATCAGATTCAGATACTGAATGAGAAAGACTGGGGTGCAATCTGTGTTCCACTTCAGCTTAAAAATGTTCAATAGGATTGAGGTAAGATTTGAGTTCTTCAGCTTCAACCACATGGGCAATGTCATGCTGAAACACGTTTGGGACTCTACGTTCTACGTAAGACACTGTAGACAATTATCTGCTTCCATCTTTGTGTCAACAGTTTGGAGAACAACCATATTTTGATGTAATAATCAGGTTTCTACACATGGTGTCGGCTAATTATATAACACAAATTCCAAGCGAGCGTAACATGGTCCTCCTGGTATCATGAGGAATTCCTCTTACAACCATGTTTGTATTTGACAGCAGAAAGCTCTGTGGATGGAATTCTTAATGATACACTGGAGAAAATTTGGTGAACCACGAGAACACTGGAAGGATCTGTTTACTACTTGAGCCCATTCATTCCCATTTACACAAAGTTCACACAAAGATCTTCCATAACCGCCAATGGCCAGCAAAGCTAATCTGTGCTAACATTTTACTTAGTCAGCTTCAAATCAGGCAATCATGAATCGAAGGTGGATGTACTTATTCTTCATGGAGTGTAATCACATTACTTATACAAATAATAAATGGTTGACACTCAATAATGCTCAAAGTAGGAAAAAAACAGGCATCATTAAGATGAACATCTGCTTTGTAAAGATTTAAAATGTGTTTGTAATTTCAGAGTCATTGCTGTACTTGTAGCTCAGAGCTCAGGGATGAAGCTGTACCCGGCTTCAGGAGCATCGGCAGTTAGAAGGCCAGCACCTACTGAGCAGGAAAATCCCCCTTTCTTTTGTTGAACATGTCTTGGACTGTGATTACTTGAACTATAATGGCTTAGAGTCGCAATGAACAGTTTTGTAATCAGTTGTCCATCAGTGAACAGTTGATATCCTTAACAATGATAAAACTATAATGAATGGAGATTTTATGTCACCAGACCTTATCCATCAACCTGTCTATCACCACTGCAAAAAGGAAAGGGTTTAGAGCCGATACTTGATGCAGTCCAACCTCCACCTTGAACCAGTCTCTCGTTCCTACTGCACACTTTACTGCTATCACACTGTCCCCATACATGTAGTGCACCACCCTCACATGCTTCTCTGATCCTCAGACTTAACTGCCATCTCTCCTAAACATCTTCATGCTTCTACCGGTATGTCATCCATCTGGTCCTACCGACTTTCCACTCTTCATCCTCTTAAACAATGCTCTCACTTCCTCTGTACTAATCCTATCCAATTCCTGCTTCACCATGTCCACATCATCCAACCTTCTCTCTCTCTCATTTTCCTTGTTCATCAGCTGCTCAAAATACTCCCTCCATCTTCTTAACACCTTCTCCTCACTAGTCAACACATTTCCCTCTCCATCCTTTACTGCTCTAACTTGTAGCACATCTTTCCCTGCTCTGTCCCTCTGCCTGGCCAATCGGTACAAATCCTTTTCTCCTTCCTTAGTGTCCAACTTCTCCTACAGCTCATATGCCTTTTCCTTGGCTTTTGCCATATCCCTCTTTACCTGCTGCCGCATCTCCTTGTTTTCCTGACTACTTCAATCTGTTGATCCCAATTCTGTTTTGCCAACCTATTTCTCCTTATGCTTTCCTGCACTTCCTCATTCCACCACCACGTCTCTTTGTCTTCCTTTCTATTTCCAGATGTCACACCAAGTACGTTTATAGCTGTCTCCCTCATTACTTCAGCAGTAGTTACCCAATCATCCAGCACCTCTTCACCACCACCGAGCCCCTGTCTGACCTCTTCCCTGAACCTCACACTACAGTCTTCCTTCTTCAGTTTCCACCATCTTATTCTTCTTTCAGTCCTCACTCTCCTCCTCTTCTTCGCCTCCAAAACATCCGATGCTGTCTAGCTGCACTGTCCCCTGCCAACACCAGTCTCCAATCTCCTACATAGAACATAGTCCACCTGTATGCACCTTCCTCTACTCTAATACGTCACCCTATGATCCCTTCTTCTTCTTAAAATAAGTGTTCACCACTGCCATTTCTATCCTTTCAGCAAAATCTACCACCATCTGCCCTTCCACATTTCTCTTCTTAAAGCCATACGTACCCATCACCTCCTCATCACCTCTGTTCCCTTCACCTAAATGGCCATTAAAGTCTGCCCCAATCAGCAATCTTTCATTCCTAGGTACACCATCTACCACTTCATCTAACCCACTCCAGAATTTAAAATATCTTTATTAATAATCTATTTATTTCTATACAGGGTTTCTGCAAGTTTCACCAAGTCAAATGAAAGACTTTTTCATACCTTTTAAAAGCATTAAGAATGAAATTTAAGACCTATTTCACAACATCAAACATACACACACACCTAAATTTCTCTCTTTCAAGCCAAGTATCTATTCCGTCCGTTCTACAGTACAGACCAAAAGTTTGGACACACCTTCTCATTCAAAGAGTTTTCTTTATTTTCATGACTATGAAAATTGTAGAGTCACACTGAAGGCATCAAGGGCTATTTGACCAAGAAGGAGAGTGATGGGGTGCTGCGCCAGATGACCTGGCCTCCACAGTCACTGGACCTGAACCCAATCGAGATGGTTTAGAGGTGAGCTGGACCGCAGAGTGAAGGCAAAAGGGCCAACAAGTGCCAAGCATCTCTCGGGGAACTCCTTCAAGACTGTTGGAAGACCATTTCAGGTGACTACCTCTTGAAGCTCATCAAGAGAATGCCAAGAGTGTGCAAAGCAGTAATCAAAGCAAAAGGTGGCTACTTTGAAGAACATAGAATATGACATTTTTTCAGTTGTTTCACACTTTTTTTATGTATATAATTCCATATGTGTTAATTCATAGTTTTTATGCCTTTAGTGTGAATCTACAATTTTCATAGTCATGAAAATAAAGAAAACTCTTTGAATGAGAAGGTGTGTCCAAACTTTTGGTCTGTACTGTACGTCTGTGGCAGAAAGCTGATTACATGTTGGTCTAAATTGTGAAATACAGTGGACGAGCGAAAGAAAGAACACCACGGAAAAAAACACAAACATTCTTAAAGTGCTACAGAAGCATTTCAATGATCATTAGAGTTAGTGTTTCATGAACAACGGAAAATGAAGACCTGTTTAATTATTTACGACCTAAAACAGGGAATGTAAGACTTTTACGAAGTGTTTTTATACACTGCGAAAAAATCCTGTTCTACGACTCTACTTTGGGACAAGGTCCATCGTTAAACTTTACAAATAAAATTGAATTGAAGTAAAATGTGTGTGCGTGTAATGTACTTTATTCTTACCTGCTGGAGGTCGGCCAGAGAGTACAGGTGAATGTGCTGTAACAGGTATTCCCTTGGAAAAATCCTGCAGAAACAGCACGAATGAATCGTCACACAATACAGCACCAACACCAAAGTGTATAATATAAGTGCGGCATTATATTGTACTATTGTTCCGCACTTACACTTTCACATCACGCTGCACTAAGATTAAAAAGGCTGATATACACACATGCACTCTTCCCCATCACAGAACAAGCTCTATCCCATCATTGTGCTTCTGTATCTATGGCAACATGAGTCCAAATGACTGGGAAAATAGGGGTTAATTTAAGTGAATTGGAAAAGGCCTATGGAACAGCCATTTAAAAGCACTCTCCCTTATTACAGGTGAAGTGGGACGTCTCTCTCTCTCTCTCTCTCTCTAAATGTCTGCCTCTATCTCTTTCTCCTGTCTGGATGCCTATTATGGCCCTCTTCACCCCTCTCGTACTCTGCTCTCCTCATTCGCTCTCTCCATCAGTCGCCTACGCCGGCTCACATTACAAATCAAGAGCCCACAGAGGCATCCGGAAAAAGAGGGGATGGGAGGGAGAGTGAGGAAGAAAGGGAGGAACGAATAAAAGGCAATCGATAGAGATGATGGTGTGAATGAGGGGGAGAAATAAAAGAAACTGGGATGGATAGATGGATGGACGAGAGAGATGAGAGTGAGTGACGTGGCCAGGCAAAGTGAGTGAGTGAGCAGGTTCGACTGGGCAGAAAAATAGAATGCATTTACTGAAGTAATGATGTCATGGATTTATTGTCACAAACATTTTACATCTCACGTAGTCATTATAATGCTTTATGATCACATTTGTATGCATCCTTTTTGTTCAAGTATTAGATTGTTGTCACACTCTCTGTAGACAAAGAACAAAGACAAAGAAGTGTATTCTAAGTGAAGCATAAATCCCTATGCTTTCAAAGATAACCTGAGATAGATAGATAGATAGATAGATAGATAGATAGATAGATAGATAGATAGATAGATAGATAGATAGATAACAGACAGACAGACAGATAGATAGATACATGACAGACAGACAGACAGACACAGACATATAGATGACAGACAGACACATGACAGACAGACAGACATATAGATGACAGACAGACAGACCGACAGACAGATACATGACAGACAGATAGATTATATAGACAGATAGATTAGATAGATGATAGATAGATAGATAGATAGATAGATAGATAGATAGATAGATAGATAGATAGATAGATAAGATAGATAAGATAGATAAGATAGACAGATAGATAGATAGATATAGATAGATAGATAGATGCTCCAAGGGTGCCTGTATCATGGCTGACCCTTTGCTCTGACCCCAGCTTCCTAACATTGCCAGGATATGCAAAGAATAAAATTCACTGTGCTGTATGACAAATAAAGTCTCTTCTTTATATGTGTTTTTTTTTTTTAACATCCCATTCCACATTTAGTTGAAGTCAGAGCTCTATTGCAGGCCACTAAATATCTTTTACTCCATCCTATGTAAAGCACATCTTCATGAAACTGGCTTTAAGCACAGGAGCATTGACATGCTGGAACAGTTTGGAGTCTCCTAGTCAAAGTAAAGGGAAAAGTTTATGCTACAGCATTCGCATATTTTCTTTTCGGATGAATCCATGGAACAGTGCAGACAATCACACTTTCACAGCGTTACGAAAACCACGAAAGAAAACTCAACTGTAACCCGTGCAGCTCACCCCCATCTCAGTCATGTATTCCAGCTACAGAGCCATCTACTTGAACAGGGCATGCTGGTCTTCATTGCTCCAAGGGGCAGGGTAACCGGACTGATTAAGCATGACTCCTCTGGGACATGGTCAGGCCTGTCAGTGCATCTCAAGCTTCTCTCAGTTAATAGTACCCTGATTCCACTCTGTGGCTGAGCTTGGTCATTTTGCAAGGCTGCTGTACAGATGTTGGGGGGAAAAGAGATGACTTGTGGCAGATACTGCATGCATGTGTGTGTGTGTGAGTGTGTGTGTGTGCGCAAGAGAAAGAGGATGTTGGTTGGCAGCGCGTGAAAAGAGCTCCTAATGACACAGACGGGATGAGAAAAGAGAACGGAGAATAAATTGTGAGCAGTAAGGGAGTAATTTAGTATAAATGGTGCGGAAAGGAAGCTGGAATAGCTGAGAACGCATGTACAGAAATAAGAGTGTGGGTGAAGGTATGAGGGTTTGCTGATACAGGGAAATTTGGAGGGTTTCTACATACACAAAAAAAAGACTTTAAAACTGTTACTGCTTATTAATTTGAATAATAGTAGCAGGCATGGTGGGTTAGTGGTTAGCACGCTTGCCTCGCACTTCCGGAGTTTGAAGGAGTTTCCATGTTTTCCCGATGCGTTGGAGGTTTTCCCCCTCGTACTCTGTCTAGAAGATCGGATCATAGCGACTTGGTTCTTTGAATGTCATTTTATAAAAATGAACGAATAATTTTTCTAGGCATTTAGTTTTTCTTATATTAGAAATAAAACAAAATGTTACATTTGCGGATCCCCAACACATCTACATACATGAACTTTGACTATAGTTCCAATAACTTATATATGTACATATAAAAACGTAGTGTATAAGGGAGTCATGGGACAAAAGAACGAACGACTGGGAGCAGAGGACTCATGATATGAACTATACAATTCTGTTTCCTGTGTAATGCACTGCATAACGTATATGGGAGTCAGATGATATAAAAACTAATGACACTGACCAGTCAGAAGATGAACTGCTCACTTCTGTTTCCTGTACATAACCTATGGAGATTTTGTGATGTTTTGTTCATGCGTGTCCAGTTCAAAATGAACGAATCATTCATGAACAACCCATTAATACTGACTAGTCTTTGGACTGTGGGAGGATGGCAAACCATTCTTTATAGGCTGATTAGAATTTCCAAATTTTGTGTGTGTGTGTGTGTGATAGTGTCCCTTGTGCTAGAGAAACTCCAGTGCTAGAGAAACTCTACTGATGCTAAACTGTACATGGATGATAGAAAATCTAATGGAATATGTGTGAACGTTGGAAAATCCATCGTTGGAAAATCCATCAACTTTCTATACCACTAATCCAACACAAAGGGACATGGGGACCATGTTCTATCATCCATGTACAGTTTAGCATCAGTAGATTGGTATATACAATATACAAACCTGGAACAATCCAGATTTCACAGGTTTGAGATATTCTGCATGGTTCTGCTTGAGCACCAAAGCAATAAAGCCTATTATTTAAATATTAGGCAACATCTAGTGAGTCCACTGTTCAGTTACATTAGACTAGGGCTGCAACGATTCCTCAAGTAATTCGATCCAAAAAATTAATCGTTTAGTCAATTTAACTAAACACGGAGCACTGTGTGTCCCACGGACCATTATTACTCACGCACCACCCGCTAAACTTTGGAGTGCTCTGGACAGGTAACACAGAAGACGCTACAGAATGAAAAATGGAGGAACACGTGGAAAACAGCGAGGGATAAGGAGAAGATTCATATAGAAGTCCATTTCCGCCACATTAAATAAAAAGTTTGCTAATGCCAATTTTTTTTCTTGCGATTCCGACTATTTTCCTTGCAATTTCATAATTGTAGAATTAGGCAACTTTTTTTTTTTTTTTTTTTATGTGGCAGAAATAGGCTTCCATAGAATTCAGGCCAAAGAAAGAGACAAAGTATCCAAAGTTTGGGATCAAACAGAAATAAATTTTTTTTTTAAGAGTAATCAGAAATGAATATATTTGTATATACATTTTGATTTTTTAATTAAATGCATTAAATGGGTTTAGTTTTCAGATATTCTTGTGTGCAATTTTAGCAACAATTTTTTTTTTTCTAAATAGGAAACACTTGTAATTGTTGATCTTAAGAAACCCGTCTTATTTTCTTTTGTATATTTGGCATTGCTCTTTAATAAAGAAAAATACTTCTTATTATTAATCGATTAATCGTTGGAATAATCGGTAGAATACACAAATACTTAAATAATCGATAGCAACAGCTCTAGATTTGACAAATCCACGTGCCATTTTAGGGGGAACCATATTAAATGATATTGTTGCAGGGTTTTTGCAAATAAACACTAAAGTACAGTATTATATATTCGACCATAATTTGCATAAATGTTTTTATCTTGTGATGTCATTGCTGCTCTCTGACTACATTATTCATCATACAAACAAGTTGTTATAAAGCTAACATTTACAACTTTGAAGTTTTTTTTTGCAATCGTATACCGTCTAAGTTCTGTTATTATGGCTAAAATGTCTGAGTGATAGTCGCAAAAGCGGTAAATGAAAGCAGCAGTAAATTAATGGCTAATGGAATGGAGTAGAGCAGCAGTCCATTAGCTTTTATTCAGAGCTCTGGGCTGATTCTCATTAGACTCGGATATTTCTGAACTAATCTCAGTTTAAACCGAGGCAAGAAGGAAAGGATTGTTTGTTAAGACAAGGTTGAAGTTCCACTTTTATGTTTTGGGGAGGTGTAATGGTTATCAGAGAAAAAAGGCACCACTGTGAGCACTAACCAGCTTCTTACTGTGTTAATATGCACTGCAGGTGTATCCAATATATAGTAAAGATATGTGAACTTTATGAAATGAACCTGAAGTCACAAAAAGACATCCTCAGGGTAATGTTTTTGTACCTTTTTTTGCTAAGAAAAGATGGAACAATGAGGATGGGGTCAATAAAGGTCAAATTACAAACAAGACACAAATAATAACACACAAATAATGAGATATGAAGAATGGTATTAACATCTAGGTACACTAATAGACAAACTAATTGAGATATGGGACTTATACAGCCATATGTGGGTCTTCCCTAACATTTAAAAGGCACACAACTGTATAGGATGTCTTTTTGATGTGGTATGACATTTCCCCTTCATTTGAACTAACCTGATTTTTACTAACACCCTTGTGGCTGAATGATCCCAAATCTCCACAAGCACACTTCAACATCTAGTGGAACATCTTATATATTGATAACAGCAAATAGGAACAAAATGTGGAATGAGATGTTTAAATGAATCTTACAGGTCAAGTGTCCACAAACATTTGTTTGTACAGGATAAAAAAAATTAAATAAAAGAAGCAAATTATACTATTAAAATCCCCTATTGTTACTGCATATGCATGTTCTTTATGGTTCTCTGCCATCGTGTCAGTCTGTTATAGCACCAGTCTCTCATTCTCTCTTTATCTCTATTTGGGTGTTAATACGTGTTCTGTTGGCTCCAGTCAATCTTTCTTTCTCTCAGCCACAGAGTAAATATATTCTTTGAGTTGCAGTGTTTGTTGGTGGCGGTATCCAGGAGATACAGGGGGCTTGTCGACATTCAGGAGTACAAATACAGGAGCTGCTATCACACTAACCGTTCGGGAATCTGGGTAAGATAGTTGCTACATGTGCAGTGTTTAATTGCAGTATAATGACTCTATACTGTTAAAGATTTCCATATTTTTTTAATATATAGTCACTCAAAAAGAGAGCATCTGGCATTAATTGAAATACATATAAATGACTATGGTTCCATAAAGTTGCTCCTGCCAGGGATTCAGATACTCACCTATTTTCTATAGTATGTATTAATTCACAGTTTTTCCCAAGGTCAGGAAAGGATACACTTAGTGTAGCTTTGACTTTGTTGTTCAGTGGGCTAGCTTACATATTTAGGATTTGCCCACCCTTGTATAAGGACAAAAATGTGAAACTTTATCTTGTATAAAATGCATTAATGCATAAAAAAGCATGCTGCATGCCTGTGTGTGGGTGCCCATGTGCTCATGGAGGTGCATTATATCAGGCTGTGCAGTGTTTGCTTTGACGGCTCTCTCTGCTCTCAGTGTAAACACTCTCCACCTCTTCACTGATGGGTGTCTGGGCTAGGCGATGGATTGCGGGGGTAATATTTTAGTGCCACTGCCCTCATTAATCCTGCACTGTTTAGAAATTCAGAGCATTAGTCGTTGCCGGCGCGCAGCCTGGCCGTAAACACTGGACCTGAACGCCGGTGATGACCGCGTCTAGAGGCGGCCTATAAACACCCCGGCCAGATAAAGTCACCTCCTGCTGGTCCAGCTGGGACAGCTCCAGAACCCGAGGGGATGATGCAGAGGTGGACCTTCGACGGGTGCTCAAGACCAAACTCCGCCTTTGACTAAGCGCATCGTCTGTACTTCAAAAACAGGCTCCCACAGCCTAGGTCACCATGGAGTTCAAAAGACCGAGCGGAAAAAGCAGACTGGCCCTTTCAATAATTCAAGGATTCGTATTGGCTCGACAAGAAAAAAGAGAGAGAAGCTGCGACTTCGGTTCGAGAGTCCTTCATACGAGTCCAAAATGGACAATTTTTCGAAGAAAGTCTTTGAAAGTGGTAAACAGTCGCGAATTACTCAGTCTGCACTATTCTTTTTTCCACAACCTTGCTTTAAACGCTTCTACGGCCATTCTTTTTCCTTCTCGTTTCTATGTGGTCGGCATTATTCAATTCAGCATTGCATTGTGTAGGATTTTAGCATAGGATTGTCAAGGGTTCTAAACCCCCTCCCGTATGGATAAGTGAAACCACGTGCACTCTGTATATGAAGCTGACCTTGAAGAGGGCACAGAGTATTTGTCATAGAGACAAGCCTTTTAGTGAGGAGCCCTTCATATAAACATAGGCCTTTCATATTTCCACTCAAAGTATGCCTGAGGAATCTACGTGCACTCTTGCAATTCCAGCTCTCTTTTGCCTCACATGTGGCTTCTGTGTTTCGTGGTGTGCTGATACTAATTTCATGTAAGTTTTCGGTCATGCACTTACCTGCGACGCAGGTCCTCGGCTACGGTGGCCCGGCAGTTGAATAAATAAGCCCTGAGAGACTTGAGTTGCTGCCGCAGCTTCAGCACACCAGCTAGAGGTTCCGAGTGTTCGTAGAGGCCTGGGTTTAACTGCTTCACGTCCAGCAAGGGCTCCTCATAAATAAACTCCAGGAACTCTTTCGCTTGCTTGGACACCTGATGGAAAATTTCATTGAGTCAGACTACACAATTTTATCATCTATTAGAAGGTATAGTGCGGAGGTCCCAAAGCATTGACCCAATACCAGGTGGTGGAAAAGTCGCAACTGGGTCACAAGTATGTTCTAAAGAAAATGGCACGTAGCGCTTTCCGTGCAGTGCGCAGCCTTGTGTAAAAACAAACAGCACGTGGCTCAATGATTCGGCTCTAGTGGACGATCTCGTAATGACAGCGGACCTTCTAAGCCCCTCTAGCAAAGGACGCAACCCTGAAAAACTATCCTTATAGATTTTTTTGCCGTTAACCGAAAGTTCCAGCAATAGACTATCGGTGCAAATTAATCAGCAAAACCGATTCATTCGACCTCTACGTGTAACGATATGATACAGCCATGAAAAGAGTCAGAGACGACCAAGTCCGCTCATGTTTCTTCAAACGCTATGCGGATCTCGATTTCAGCTCTCTGAATCTGTGCAACGCTTGATAAAAAAAACCCACACTGAATTAATCTAATCCTCTGTAATATGCATTACATTTTACTCAAGTGTGTCATTTTAGTACTGCAGGCACCTTGTGTTTGCTCGTGTCCCAGTTATGCAGCAGTCGAGCAGGAATAAGGAAAAGGTTGTCCTGGTGGCAGCTCTGGCAATAGTACCATCCACTGTAGCAGCAAACCTTAGCCTTGCCTCGAGACAAACCCACTGGCCTCTGACATCCTGTAGGGAGGGTAGGGGAGGTGAGGGGGAGATAAAAAAAGTCTGAGATTAACCAACAGATACAAATACAATAGACAATCTATCTTATGAAGCATTGCATCACTGTGCAAAGGCCAAAGTCATCGCATGAGATAAAGCGCTCTAATGAGTACGACTTCTGATAATCATTACTAAAGGTCAACCACGGTTAATACTAGACTAGGTGTTGTTCTGTTAATATGTCCAAGTTTATGGTGTGTATCTTGGTCAGACGGAGGTTAGCAATTTTAGTGCATTTCCAAAAGATAAAACAAGGTTCGGGTACGGGGGTCGAGAAGTGCAAAACAAATCAACAATTTAGAAAACATAAAAATTCAGAAAACACAGTAACAAATCCGAAAACAGAACAATTCAGACAAACCGGAAAAAAGGTAGGAATAGTTTGTTAATGGAATACTTACCGCTCATTGGACGAGACATTTTTTCAATCGAGATATACAGGAAGTACAACAGGCTGTGGCAGAATAAAGTCAGTATGTGTGTGTAAATGTTAAAAAATATTTAAAGTTGTACTATTGGAGAAAAATTTGTTTAAAATAAAAGCTGAACTTATGTACAAGAAACAATGATTTATAAGAAAAGACAATATCCTACTTTCTGTATATTATAATTGGCAGATGTCTCATCCAATGAGTGATAAGTATTTTGTTCGCAAACTATACCTACTTTTTCCGGTTTGATTAAATTGTCATCATGTTTTTGGATTTGTTCATTTACTTTCTGATTTATTGTTTTGTTCTTCACTTATTGAAGTCTTTTGAAATCACTTCATCACCAAAGCCACAATCTACAAAGCCACAACAAACACTAACTGTGTCTAATACGACCACCATGGAGATTGAAGTCCTGTTCAATAAAAACAATAATGCTTTGTCTTTCCTACATCTTTCTTTGTCTTTTTCATGTCTTTCTAGTCCGTGTTTTCGTCAAACATTTAGGCACCACATGTAAGAGATTCACCCCGAAGAACCAAAACAGCTGATGGTAAACTTAGCAGGTGTCCCTTATCCGGAGCCATCTGGTAGTTAAAACTGCACGGAAGAAACGTGGAAGAAGAAAGGATGAGAGAATGAAAAGGACGAAGTGTCGGCTATGCAGACGAGCACTGTTCTCAGTGAGGCATGGTGTCGGCAGCCTACTTCACAAGCGGAGAAAGACAGCGAGATGGGAGATTAGATATGGAGGAACAAAAACAAAGTGGAAAAAACAGTCTCCTAAAAGGGGAGGTCTACTGAGGTCTGTCTTCCCAAGGAGGATCCAGTGAACAAAAGAGAAAACTATTTACTGATTAGAGTGTTAGTGTTATGATTGTCAGGTGTAGTTCGGGGTATGGGGCAGTAGGAACCTGGGTGCCATAATGCTTCGCTAATAATTTTCGCACAAGGGCACTCTTGAAGCCTCAATTCTGATTGATCAGAAAGCACTCAATATGGTGCAGCTTTCTTTAAGCAGGCATTAGATTAGCATTTTTTTGGGAAAACGTCTTTGCAGCAGTCAGAGGTAGTTTTAAGGATGGAGAGCTTCTGTTATTTCTCAGTACGAGCCATTTTTTGTCTTTGTAACTTCAAGAGAAATGAAAAGAAATGCATGAATTGATAAATAAACCGATCTTTAATTAACAAAACAATTATTTTCTTTAAAATTGTACTGAATTGTTGGTGGTAACACCATCACACACCCTGGCATCAATTATTTAATAATTTTTTCCTACAATTTCATTGTAAATGTTGAAATTTAACTACACAGCTAACATTCTGTATACACTATATGGACAAAAGTTGGTAGACACCTGCCCATAAGATTCGTGTGGTATTTAAAGACCCCCTTCCACTTTTTAGTCCCCATGTACTTTAATAATAAACTCCACTCTTCTAGGAAGATGCTTCACTAGATTTTGTAGTGTGCTTGTGGACATTTGTGCTCATTTGGCTACAAGGGTGTGTAAAATCATGTACTGATGAAAAATAAAGTGAGAAGGTCTGGGGTGCGGTTAGCATTCATCCCAAAGGTGTTCAATAGGTATGAGGTCAGAGCTCTCTAGCAGGCCACTCAAGATCTTCTACTCTAACCCATGTAACGCACATGTTCATAAAGATGCCTCGGTGCACAGAGGAATTGTCATGCTGGAGCAGGTTTGGGTTTCCTATGTTTCCTTGTGATCCTCCAACTTTGTACTAACAGTTTTTTCTAACTAGTTTTTTATATATAGAATTTTTTAGATTTTAGTTTTATTTCAGTTTGTTTGGATGTCACAAATGGTTTCGATTTCATTTTTATCTTTCAAAAATCATCACTTCTAGTTTGCATTTAGCTTTAGTATTGTTCGAGATTCGAATATAAAAGCCTCTAATAATAAAAGCCTTGACACCTTTAAATGTTCGATTTTTAAACGCTGCCGAAAAACAAGAAACAAAATCTGCACTTTGTAAAGAATGGAAATTAGAATTGGAAATAAAATAGAAATGTAAAAAAAAAAAATTTGCATTTTTAGCAACATTTAAGTCAAGAAACATGCAATAAATACAAAAACTTTAGCTTGATTCTTTGAAATTCCATCAGTATCGCAGAAACACGTTAATAATTCCCGTTGTTTTTTTTTTTCTCGTGAATTGTTTTCGTTTTCATTTCGATATAACTACAAACTGTTTTCAGTCAGTAGCCTGTTATTTTAAATATATACATTCCGTCAAAAATAGCCCCGAGCTCAAACGCTCAAAAATGTCTTCCTCTTATTTAGTTCCCAGCTGAAAAATATTCCACTCGTTCCCGCCCCTAAACCGATATGTAATGGGATGTTCTAGCTGGGCTTGAAATCAGGCATCACGTACGGTCCTTCATTGCCAATGTAAACCTGAGGTTTTCAGAGGCAGGGACCCCAGACTATAAAAAGTCCGAGTTGGTGTCCCCCTCCTTTTGCTTCACCACTGATGGGAGCCTGATCGCTGCACTGAGCCACAGACCCCGCAGCGGGGTGTCGTGTGTCATGGCTTCCCTGTAATCAGTGCATGAGCCCACAAATACCACCCCGCTCTGAAAATAGCACATCGCTGTACCGCTCACTTCACGTTCACTTGTTGGGAAAACTATTATTAAGAAAGGTTTTCGAGCGAGGCATACGGCTTGAAGAATGTTCAGTTTTTATGCTTTTATGCAACAGGCAAAAACAAATCCGAAGCTGACAGTGTGTCACAGCGGAGAGTAGAACATTAATGACAGGACTGCTCCTCCAAACTCAAACAGACAGCCATGAAAGCAAAGTGCGCTTCGGGAAAGCTTCACAGGCTACAAATCACAAGAGTTTGTCTTCTTTGATTAAACATTGCCATTCCCAACTGTCAGTGAGAATAGTTTATTAAGCCAAGGCTCTTGGCCAGATTCCAGAACAGACCCAGTGCTGTAGATTCACTCTTCCCAAATGTTTTTCAGCTTCCGCAATGTCCACTATAGACACGAGTCCAAGAAAGGAGATTTGGTGCCCAGAATCTGTATCACACCACATCTCTGGAGGCACACAATTGTAAAGGACGTTTTCGGATGTGGCATAATACAATCTAGCATTATGTGCTCAAAGCCAGCTCCATAAATAAATGGTTTGGAGTGAAAGATCCTTAGTGGCCCGCTAGAGAGATCTGATTTTCAAACCTATTGAACACCTTTAGGATGAATGTAAACCCTGACTGCACCCCAGGTCTCCTCACCTCACAACATCAGTACCTGACTTTACTAACACCCTTGTGTCTGGTGAACACAAATGTCCATAAGCACTCCAAAATCTAGTGGAACATCTTCCCCAAAAAGTGAAGGTTATTATAAGAGCAAATTGGGACTAAATGTTGAATACGATGCTCAAAAAGCACATACCATATTTCTAGGGTCAATCATGAGACCGCTAAAATAGAGCTAAAAAATGCACCAGGGTTGGGCAAAGATACATCAAAATGTATTTAAATAAATATATAATAAATAAAATACCAAATACCTTAACTTTAAGTGTAACAAAATGAACTACAAAATACAGCAGCCACAATATGTATCAAAATAAACTACTGAATTTTTTTTTGCAAACCTTCCACCTATTAACCAATTTGTTCCTTCACCATTACACCAACTCAGTTGATTAGGTAAACAATGTTTAAAAGCAACAGCTTTTCTCTGGTCGAGTCGTGCAATAAATCTGACATGCAACCAGTTAACAGTTTAATGTCTAACAGCTTGTGAATGACTCATAATTGTATTCTAATTTGGTTTCTTGGTGTTTGGTAATGAAGAGCTACTTTACATCAGCAACAACGACTCAATGACAAACAAGTCATTCATGTTGACATTCAGAACAAAACAACTAACACACCTGTATTTATAGCGACTAGTTTCTAACTAATTTATAATTTGATTTTTAATTATAAATAACAGTAAATTATGAGTCAGGCAGTTATTCATGCAATTGTATAAAAAATCATGACCTAATTCAATTATTGTACAATATTCGGCAATCAAATATTTATTTATCAATCATTGGACTCCTATTTGAAAGCTGGCAGACTGCACATTTCTTACCTTTACCACCTTCTTTCATACGGATCTATTTTCTGTTCTGATCTCAAAAAGTCTGGCCAAACTACTGAGTGGGCACCAATCAGAGGCTGCATTTTTATGATGTCATCATGGAGACTTCTTACAAAGTATTTCACAGTGTTTTAAATATACAAAAATACAGAACACAATTATTTTAATACAAAATATATTTTTTCATCAAATACAAATGGCAAAATCCTATTTGAAACACATGCATCATAAATACCGCCCATCCCTGATTTGCACGTCCAGCTTAGCACTTAAAAAAAAAAAAAAAAAAGAGGATAATGAACAAGATCATCAAATGCCACCTTCAAAAAGGTTCTTCAGACAAACAGAGAGGAAACCAATGCAATATGGCCAAGTGTGTAAAAGCGATGTGTTTTTGTGGTGCGTACTTCATTCTACACAACACAACCCTGAAATGGTGTCCGATGGGGCAAAAAAAAATAAATCAAGGGCACTTCTAGGTACCTTGTTTACAACGGTTCCTGGTGAAATAGGCGTGTCTGTTCTACAGGAGGTGCACAATGCTTGGCGGAGAGAGGGTCCCCCTGTTCCCCTGATTTTCACCGAGGTTCCCGCTTTTGGCGCTTTCAAACTAAATCTATGGGAGAACACTGATGAAGCAGTCAGGTGGGGGTGGCGCTTCGCTTCAATACAAGAGTAAAGACACCCGAGCTGCTGCTTTGATGTCCTTTATTCAAGCTGACACCCACTCCAAAAATACAAAATAAAAAAAACGTGCGCGATGGGGTGAGTGTGAGGTTGTGCGTGTGCGGCGCGTTTGCGTCTCGGCGAGTGTGTGTGGCTAAGAGAGATGTGCTGACCACCTTTTTGATGTAAACAGTAGTCACTGAGCCCCCACCTGACCCATGTGCCTCACTCCAGCTCCCAGGCTCGCTTCTATTGTCCTATCAACAGCTGTAACCTTCCTATTTGATCTGCCATCCTTGTGTCCCTCTACAGGATCCTTCTTTGGGGTTGTGTGAAAAGCTTCAACAGAAAGCTAGGGTTCAAGCAAACTGGAGGAAGGGAAATGTGCTGAAGTGAATGTGTGCTTCAAAGTTCTGTTTCACATCTTGCAGTAGTGAACAGTAATAAAGTAAAAGTAATTCATTGCTGTTCTAAGTGAAACCCAAATTTCGGAAATGTTGGGACTTTTTTTACATTTGAATAAAATGAAAACTAGCATGATAGAGCTTTAGTTGGCATTTGCAGATGGCACGGCGGACAGTGTCGTCTGAGGGCCCGAAGACCACAGGCATCCAACAAAGATCTTCGGCCTCGTCCCTTATGCATCGAGATTTCTCCAGTCTCTCTGAAACTTTTGATAATGTTAAAAAGACTGAAGACTGTAGAAAGAACATTACTTATAATCATACATTCCAGTGCTCATGTTAGTTCTCACTCTCCAGTGTTCTGTATTGTTTAAAGATTTATGATCACACTCTTGATGTCACCGAAATGAGGATGGGTTCCCTTTTTGAGTCTGGTTCCTCTCAAGTTTTCTTCCTCATAACATCTAAGGGAGTTTTTCTTGCCACAGTCACCACGGCTGCTCATCAGGGATAAATGCACACCGTTCACCTTGACTGTTGATTTCTGTAAAGCTGCTTTGAGACAATGTCTGTTGGGAAAAGTGCTATAGAAATAAACTTGACTAGACTTGATATGTACTGTAAATGATGAGATATGCAAAGCTTTTGCAATTGGATGTTGAAGAACATTGTTTTTAAAGTATTCCACAATCTTTTTACGTTCACAGATTGGAGAGCCTCTGCCCATCTTTACTTCTGACTCTGCCTCTCTAAGACATCCCTTTTATAGGTACTCCTGGTACAGACCTGATGTCAATTATCTTGATCTTCTAGCTGAATAATTTGAAAATGTCTGTCTTTTTCAGCCCTTTGTGCGACCTTTTTTGAGACCGGTAGCAGGCAGCTCATTTTG